>NW_024039096.1:3687500-3763230 GCF_016077235.1 Cyprinodon tularosa | reverse complement strand
ATAAGAACTTTCCAAATAAAATGCTTCGAAGGCTTTTGTGGGCATAATAATAATAATAATAAGAAACTTTCGAAATACAATAGGCCTTCGCAGCGCTATGCTGCTCGGGCCTAATAAGAAACTTTCGAAATACAATAGGCCTTCGCAGCCGCTTTGCTGCTCGGGCCTAATAATAATAAGAAACTTTCGAAATACAATAGGCCTTCGCAGCGCTATGCTGCTCGGGCCTAATAATAAGAAACTTTCGAAATACAATAGGCCTTCGCAGCGCTATGCTGCTCGGGCCTAATAATAAGAAACTTTCGAAATACAATAGGCCTTCGCAGCGCTTTGCTGCTCGGGCCTAATAAAAACATTAACTTTTAAATTAAAGATCAGCCTTTTAAAGTAAATAACGAATTATAAAAGTGAAGTTTCAATGCTTTTTGGTGACATTTAATGAAGAGGCAGCTAATCAGTGTGAGCCGCTAAGAACATTTTTAATCTTTACCAAAACAAATGGCCCGAAAGATCTTACTGTCATGATCTGGCCTGTTTGCTCCTTAATTAGTAATCCCTTTCACCTGTCGTTTTCCCTCCCTGCCTCAATTATAATTTATTCCTCTCACCTGTTTCCTCTGGTTTATATGCAGTTCAGCCTGAGCATTCAGTGCCAGATCATTACTTGTCTTTCTGTTCGTCTGTTTGTCTGAGTTTTTGCCTTGGTTCATGACCTGGATCCTGGCAGCCAGTGGAAAGAAGGTTTTGTGTTTGTCTCGTCTCCTGATCGTCCACTGTTCCTCCCCTGCTGAGTCCTCTGGGTTTTTGGCTCAATATGTGGGGAGGTTCAGATTTTATCCAGTAAGCCTGGCTCCAGGGAGGAGACCAGTTTAAAGTCCTGCTACGAGTTCGGGTTCCACGTCCTGTCTCAGCTACCCTCTTCCACTGAGCCTGCTCATCTGCACCTGATCCTGTCTGCTCCTTTGCGTGACCACCTGGTCATGCTTCTGGTCCCAGTCAGACTCTGAACCCTCCTGGGGTTCAGAGTCTATCTTTTCTAACATTCAAATGTTAGAAAAGATAGTTGTAAACACATTAAAACTGAGGAATTCTTAGTGAGAATCTTAGCCATTAGTCCCCAGAGCTTTAATTCCTGTACAGTATGACAATCATTAAAACTGTTCAAAAGGGCTTGTTTAGCTCTATTATTAAAAATATCAGTTTGCCCTGATTTTGCATAGAACTCTTGAAGGCAGGTGGCAGTAGTGGATGTTATTTTGGAGTAACTGTGTTAAGAGAGCTCATTATAAATGCATACCATGCATTTTATATTTTTCCGCACTAAAAAGAAATTGTTAAAAAATCACTAGTGTTGATTTTGGAATGGATTTAGTTTCTCTATCACATAATTCCCAGCAATATCCTTTGCAAAGCTATGCAAGCAACTGCAAATGAACTCTGCACAAGGCGATATAAAGATGCGTTAACTTTTTATGCAACATATATTTGCACAGTAGCTTATAGATGTTCTTGTCTTCAAGATTAATTAAAAAATAGCCCACTATGTGTTACCTTTATTATTTTTAGTGTTTTCTTCCTCCTCTTCAGCTGAACAGTTGATTAGTCAGACTGGTAACTAAGGAACCACTATTCCATAAAGCTTTCTTTGTTTAGTCTTTTTATCTGGCTTTACTCTTTGGCACAGCAGAGTTAAAACAATAATTCACCAGATTTACTCTCATCATGAATTAATCTGTCGATAATTAATTTGAATTTTCTACAGTTTTTTTAATAACAGGACTAACCAGCTGTACAAATTAGAAATAATTGTTTTAAGTAGAAACAAACAGCAGGTGCTGCTAAAAATCTCACAATCTCACTGAGAGAATAATAGAGAAGCGGGAATAAGCAAAAATACAAAAGTCAAGTCATGCATATGTTTGGCTTATAAATAATAAGACATATTAGTGTTAAAATATGTGTATTATACTGCTTATTAACTCAGTTAGTGAACCACAAGATTTCTTTACAGTCTAATCAGAAATGTATCTTTCAGATTCTGAGAAATATGTAGAAAGAAATAAGTTTAAAAAATATCAATCTGAATAGTATTTTTGTCCAAACACATGTCCATACTTCAAGTCATCCACTAATTCCTCCGTCAGTCTGTCCATCTATAGAAATTAAAAACTCTACTTAAAATCATTAATATACAAATTGGATCTGAATTTTGAAAAAAAAAAAAAAAGTTTTTCCTTAAAGCATCACTGCATAGTTTTCTACGACGGAGTTTTAGGGCCACACCTGAAGAGAAAAAATATTTTTGCCATGACGAGATTAAACTCGACATGTTGACTTTAAAGTCGACATGTCGACATTAAACTCAACTCGAGAATAAAGTTGAAATGTCATGTTGAGTTTAATCTCGACGTGTCGACAATAAAGTTTAAATTAGTTCAAGAGAGCCAACCGCTGCACAGGATACATGCACAGAATCCTATACAGTTGCAGCATGTCAAAGACTACCTTCACTCTTAAAACGCAGACTGCAGCTGTGGAGCGCGGTTGCTCTTTTCTCCAAACTTTGGAATGTCGAGATTAAAGTCGCCCCGATATATCAACTTTATTCTCGAAATGGCGAGTTTAAAGTCGACAAGTCGAGATTAAACTTAACATGACATTTCAACTTTATTCTCAAAATGTTGAGTTTAATGTCAAAATGTCGAGTTTAATCTCGTCATGGCAAAAATATTTTTTCTCTTCATGTGTGGCCCTAATACTCCGTCGTAGTTTTCAACCAGAGCGTTAGCTTAATTTTTGATATACTGTTTATTATATAACTTTTCCTGATCAATATACAGCATTTGAGTGCTTCATGAGGGCTGCTCTCAAAATTCACCTACATCTTATGAAGGTTGTCACTCACTGAATGAGTGATCCAGAGATCCACTTTACAGCAGTCTGAGCTTCCCTTAACATGAGAGGTAACTAAAGTTAAACAGATCCATCCATTACCTGATCAGTATTTCATCTAGAAGGATGAATGTGATCCTATCTTTACAAGGAACTCCATGAATTAACATGATGACAAGTTGACACTCTGACCATAATTGTTCAGAAAATATCATAAAAACTTTTAATATATATATATATATATTGATCTGGTGAACTGTAAAGTGCCATGAGATGGCATGTGTTGTGAATTGGTGCTATATAAATAAACTGAATTGAATGAATATATATATGTATGTATGTGTATGTATATATTTCCAATATACTTAAAATATTTGTTTATTTATTCAGTTAGTTAGTTAGTTATTGTACAACTCGCTGCCCACACTAAAAATGTAATGCCCTCCCCAAAATACAGAGTAATTCATTGCAAATACATTCTTTATGATAGATGTTGGGTGTCGTCCTCGACAGCACCCTCTCCTTCCAGTCCCACATTAACATCACCCGGTCTTCCTACTTCCATCTGCGTAACATCTCTCATCTCCGTCCCTCCCTCACTCCCGAAAACTACCGCCATTCTTGTTCACAGTCTCATCACTTCACGCATCGATTACTGTAATTCACTTCTTTTTGGCCTTCCAAACAAGTCCCTCTAGAAACTACAGCTCCTCCAAAACTCTGCAGCACGCCTGATCACTCGGACCCCCATTTCTCATCATATCACTCCCATCCTGCAACAACTCCACTGGCTCCCCATCAAACGAAGAATCATTTTCAAACTCCTCCTAACTACATTCAAGGCCCTCCACAGCTTGGCTCCTCTTACATCTCAGATCTCCTTCACATTAACACCCCCACCCGCTCCCTAAGATCCTCCCACACCTACAGCTCTCCGTTCCCTCGGCCCGTCTTGTCACAATGGGGAACCGGGCATTTAGTCGCTCTGCTCCCCACCTCTGGAACTCCCTCCCTCCGGATCTCCGTACTCTGGACTCCTTCCCTCTTTTCAAATCCAGACTCAAAACTTTCCTGTTCAGACAGTCAATAATAATAATGAATTTTATTTATCATGCACTTTACATTTGATTTCAAATCTCAAAGTGCTACAAAACAAGTTTAAAAGACCATAACATTAAAAACAGAGTAAAAAGACAGTCATTAAAATCAATACATTAAAAGGCATACGTAGCCTATTAAAAAAAATCTAAAATCAACAATTGTAGGAATTTCTAAAAAGGAAAGTTTTTAGTCCTTTCTTAAAACAATCCACCGTCTGTGGGGCCCTAAGGTGGTCTGGGAGGGCATTCCACAGACGGGGAGCTGCGGCTTCGAAGGCCCTGTCGCCCATTGTTTTTAGCCGTGTCCTGGGTGGGGCCAGACGGTGCTGTTGGCCTGACCGGGTCCGGGAAGAGGTGTGTGGTGTGAGCAGTTCAGTGAGATACATGGGGGCCGCACCGTGCACACAGTGATGGGTGTGCAGAAGAATCTTGTACTCTATACGGGCGTGAATGGGCAGCCAGTGTAAAGTGTGAAGGATGGGATTGATGTGCTGGTGTTTCCTCACCCTCATCAGGACCCTGGCAGCGCTGTTCTGTACATACTGGAGCTTCTGAAGGCTCCTGCCAGAGATCCCGACGAGGAGAGCGTTGCAGTAATCCAGCCTGGAGGAGACGAAGTCTTAATACATAAACCAGTCTTATCCCATCTAGTTCATATACATCACTCCAATATTGTTTTCTTCCTTTGGCTTTATTTTACTTCCTGTTGTTTTGTTTTCTGTGGCATCTTTATGCTTGTACTTTTTAGCTTCCTGTTTTTAATGTTTTATCTGCCTGTACAGTGTCCTTGGGTGTTTTGATAAGGCGCTTTCAAATAAAATGTATTATTATTATTATTATAGATGTTGGAAGGGATGGGGTTTGTGTTTAGACTCTCAGGTTGATCCTCTTTTTGTCTGGTTTTATCCTCATCAATGTTCTGCTACGTTTGTGTCACCAGACATGCTGTTGAGCTCTCCAACCCTGCATCCTTGAAGCAAGCTAATCGGTCGGTTTTAAAGCAATGTTTTGAATAATACAGCTATCTGTTGTTTTGGCCTATAAAAAAGAATTTGTATCCCATTGCTAAATATTTTAACCCCATAAAAAAAGAAAACAACGTTTCACCATAACAACATGATATATAAATAATTATTTTAGCTGATCAAATCTGATATTCTTTAAGTCTGTTAATTTTTCTTTTGAGATTTTTACTACATGATTTGGAAATTTTATCTTTTTAAATACTAGAGCAAGATTTGGAAGAAAAAAAAAAACAAGGAGGGATTCTGAGGAGAGAAGAATTTTAGGTCTGTTACCTTCACAGCAAAAAGCATGACCTTATCAAAAAAAATCAAAACAGGATTTGTTGTGCCTCCTCTCAGTATATTGGACTCACTCTCTTGGCTTCTGGTTTTCTCCATACCTTTTTCTAAGTCTGCTGTTGGGGAAATCTCTGCGCAACAGCTGTTCGAACAGGTACAAAGGTTATTTTGTGGCACAGAGTTCATGGTCGTCTTATCAAGCAAAGGATGCTGGATGGTGCCCCACTTTGGATTATAAGAGCCAGTTTGGACACACGGAGAAAAAACACCCTTGAAGAAAATCTATGTTGGTAAAGAAGTTTAAAATATGAGAGGACAAACAAAAACAAAAGAGACTTTGCTAAATCTTTAGAAGTGGGCAGAAAAGGGCACATCCTCTTTACAAAAACATACATAAAGAGGTCAAGCTATGATATGGCTGACTGGATCCAGGTGCTTTCAAAGGAGATCCACATGTGATCAGTCTCTGAACACACACTAAGCATATATGAAGGGATCTTCCACATTTCATTGTAAAGTCAGTGGTAAAATGTGGGTTTTTTGCTTTGTTTACTCAACAGAGAGATGGATGATTGAAAACAGATAGATGAAACCGTCTATTCATGAAATAGGTCCAGTTTGTATTATTCTTAAAAACAGCAATTATCAAAGCATTGTTGAAAGAGAAACTTTGACAAATTGGTCCCGCAGAACTACAAACCCATCTCAAACCTCCCATTCATCAGTAAGATTGAACAGTTGAATGCCTTCTTAACAATGACAGACTGCTTTAATGTCTTCCAGTCAGGTTTTCAGACTCTGGAGGAACCAAAGTGATGGTATTGTTAGATGACAGTGCAGCAGATACTTTTGATGACTTGATTTTATTAGAGCCTCTGAAAAACTGGTTTGGCTTTTCTGCTACTGCACTGGACTGGTTTAAATCCTGTCTGAAGGACTTGTGTGAGGGACTTGTATATGTGAGTAAGGCACTTTAAACCAGAGTCCAGAAAAATCCCATTTGGTGTTTCTCAAGGCTCCATTCTGGGACTCCTCCTATTCAACATCTACTGTACATGCTCCCCTTAGCTCAGATTATAGCAAACATCATCATCAGTTACCATAACTATGCAGATGACACGCAGCTTTATGTCACAATGACACCAGGTGACTATAAACTAATTAAAGCGTTGGCTAGATGCCATAGGATTGACCGTAATTTTCTCCAACTGAATCAAAAAAAAAAAAGCTTTGGTAATAATTTTCAGGCCAAAGGAGGAGAGTTAGCTCACAGGTTCAGCTACAGGACTACAGCACAACCTTGCTCCGAAAGTTTAGGTCATGATGGACTCAGACCTAAACCTTCAGAGGAATCTAAAGGCAGATACTATATCAATCTTTTATCAGCTTAAAAACATTTCCAGGATTAAAGGACAATTCAAATCAAATGTATTTGTGTAGCCCTTTACAATAGCCAAATGGTACCCAAAGTGCTTTACAACAAAGCCATAAAAACAATACATAACACATATAAAACATACAAGATACAATTAAAAGTGCTGTAGTGGTGCGGTACTGCAGGACATTAAAAGCCTTCCAGAGGTGCATAGAAAGGAGCACACAGAAAGATGACATCTAAGAGACAGTATGATCCTAGTCAGAATTAAAAGCTAATTAAAAAAAGTGGGTTTTAAGCTTTTTTTTTAAAAAGGCTGAGGTCAGTAGTGGTGCGGATGTCAGGGGGTAGTTTGTTCCACAGTCTGGGAGCAGCGACGGCAAAAGAACGATCGGCCCACTGTTTGAGTCTTGACCTAGGGACCTCTAGCAGAAGCTGACCCGAGGAGCGTAAAGCTCTGCCACAATTGCGGAAAGTTAAAATCTCAGACAAGTAAGAGGCGGCAAAGCCATGAATGGCATTAAAAACAAACAGCAGAAGTTTAAAATCGATTCTAAAACGAGTTGCATAAGTTGGAGACGAGAAATGGATGACTGACTGACGCCAACGTAAAGGGCATTGCAGTAGTCCAGTCTTGAACTAATGAAAGCATGGATTGCCTTCTCGAGATCCTGCCGACTGAGAAAGGACTTGACTTTGGCCAAAAGACGGAGCTGAAAAAAGCTTGAGCTGACAACGGAGCTAATCTGTTTGTCAAATTTGAGCCCATTATCAAATGTTACCCCGAGATTTACCCCAATTTGTCCAAGCAGGGGGCTGCATGTTGGAATGCGCGGTGGTAGCACTTTAGCCTTGCAGCAAGAAGTTTCTGGGTTCAATTCCTGGCCTGGGGTCTTTCTGCATGGAGTTTGCATGTTCTCCCATCAATTGGCTTCTCTACTTTGTCCTTAGGTGTGAGTGTGTGTTTCATGGTTGCGTGTTTTTGTGTGTCTCTGTGTTGCCCCCTGCAACAGACTGGCGACCTTTCCAGGGTGTAACCCGCCTCTTGCCCGTAGACAGCTGGAGATAGGCACCAGCACCCCTTGTGACCCCAGGAGGGATCGAGCGTGACAGAAAATGGATGGATGTTTTTATTTGCTTTTACTCTGTTTTTAGCTTCTACTTTTTATTGTCTCATTCGTGTAAAGTACATTGGATTGTCCATGTACTGAACTCGGCTATACAAATAAACTTGCCTTGCCTTCTAAATGACAAAAAGGGAAAGATTTCATTCACAGTGTACTAACTTCAGCTGTGAATTATTTAAAATATAACACATCTCCATCATAAGTGTGACGACTCACGGGAAGTGACATCTGCAGAACCCTTGATTTGTGGTAATAACATGTGGCTAAAAACTCAGATCCTGAGGGCTTTAGCTGTTCCACATCTGTCTGTCCATCCGTGTCAGAAGTCATCAACCCTTTAAGGTGGAAAAGCATGTAATCCTGTCATGAAAAATCTCTTGGAAGCCTAGAACCACAAAACGGCAGTCAAGCAAAGAGGAAACGTTGAGGCAAATCTTTAGTTTGTGCCCTGAGTGAGCAACATAGTGGCTGTTTTCATTAGCATTTGTCATTTCAATTCATCCCCAGAAGCTTGGATTTTTTTTCTTTATAGCAGTGGGGTACACAGCCTGTTGCTCTTCCTGCAGCTTTCTTTCCATGTTTTCATCTGTCCACTGCCCATAGTTTGACTCATAACTTAGGCAGCAATTCAGCCACTTGATTCTGTTGACCTTTTCTCTTCTACTCTCTCTCATCCCACTTCGGAGGGAGATCCTCAAGTAACTGGGGCTATTTGTCTACATGCATTGGAAGTCCAGGGCTTGGGAGTGGGGTTAGGTGTCCTCACAGCCATGATAGATGCCAAAGCACTCTGGTTTAGTGTGTGCGTGTGTCTAGGCCTCTTCAGACTGGATTAACTCAACACATCACACAAGCAACTGACAAAATCATGTTGAAGCAGATTGGAAGATATAAAGAGTCCACGGATGATTTGTTTTTCTTTAATTAAAGAGAGCGGTCTGGATCATTGTTAATTCAATTTCGAGGAGATTCAATTTATTTGCAGTAATTGAAATTAGAGATGGGAAGCTGCTTGTAAGAAATAAAAGATTTAAACCCCTGTCCCTCTATCTCAATCAAAAATACATCCCCCTCATCATTATTGATGAAAATGCCAATGAAAGATAAGGCTAGAAGTCAATGAAAATCACTCTTGATAAATAATTCGATTCACAAGACACTAATTGCATAGAGAGTAATATTTCCTGTTGCTCTATTAAAGTGGCAGAGTTGTTTCTGTGCATCAGACAAGCCTGCTGTTCTTTTCAGCACTTTGCAGTTCTTTCCGCTGCAAGGTAATGGAAAGGGAAATTGGGTTAGAGTAAGAAAGAGAAAGCATTTAGGGGTCTTTGGATAAACATAAAAAACAACAAGAAGAAGAAAAGAACTGATAGAGACCGAGGCATGTTCACACATATCTGATTTGTCCAAATTTCCCTGCTCTGCGTCTTGATAAATCCCTGCGCCGTGCCGGATGCGTGGTAAGCCATCGTTACAGACGTGCCTCCGACAGCTGCTCACAACACCACTGGGAGATGGGGAGTTGAATAAGGATGACTGGGATGCTTTCAGATACTGAATGAGAGATAAAGAAAATAAAATCAACTTCAGGAAGCTTGTCAAGAAAAAAAAAAAACAATTTCATTACTTTTCTGAAACAGAACTCTTATCTTCCTCTTCCTGCTTCCTTCATACACTCCTAAAGCCATTCAGAATAATTGCCTCACTTTTATTTTCCTCCAGCGTCATGCAGTCTTTGATCCCTGAGGCCTGGCAAGCTCTAGGAGCAGTTACATCTGCTGAACAAGCTGCGTAACTAAGTTGTGTTTGACCCCCACTGCACTGGCACTGATTACCGGCTAAGGGAGAGACGCTCAGCATGGAAGCGTATGAAAATCAACCAGCAAGGGGGGAAAAAAAGGCCCGTTGCTTTTAACAAGCGATAAAATCTAAAATTTAAAGTGTATAATATAGGTAAAAAAAACAAACTTGGCTGCTACTTTGAAAAGCTATTTAGGTTTTAAATGGTTTTCAGTGGGATATGGAGTTAAGTTTGTGAGGTCAAAGGCAAATGCAATGGCAAAGGCAATGCAATTGTCGCTGTGCTGCAGCCGATAAACTGATCTGAAATATTGTTTAGATTAAATAGTTTCAGCTTAGTTTTGTTTTAAAAATCTATCTTTTAAAGTTTTTTATATATTATATTATGAATCTTAAAGCTGTGTAAACATGTTGGTTTTGGGGGCAATGCAGCGTTACCCACATATAGAGGCATATTGATGCAGCCACCCTGGGTTAACACTAGGGCCCCGTCCACACGAAGTCAAACCCTGGCCTAAATTCATAAATTTTTCACCAAACCAGCCTCACATCCATACGAAGCCGGCGTTTCGGGGTCTGTAAACGATCTTTTTTTTATTCAGCCTTCAGAGTGGGAAGATTTTGAAACGCCGTTTTCGCGTTTCCATCTTTAAGCTCTAACCGCATTTTTTTTTTTTACATGCATGCGTCATAGCGTCGCCTCTAGACACGCATGCGCGACACAGTATCACAACAATGGCGCCGTACTGTGTTGAATGGTTGCTGCTCATGCTACTCACCCTGCTGTCGGGCTTACAACAGAATCTATTCTTCTGGAATATCTCCAGGAAGAACAGAGCAATATCGACGACATAGTTCAGTACCTGAATTTGACTGAACCACGAAAATGGACCCGCAGGGCCATTTTCCGGTTTTCCGGTTTGGTTGTTGTATAAATATTACTGCGCATGACCAACATTTCGTTGCCTGTTTTCGCCTATTTTTGCTTTGGCACCACAGCGCCACTTACAGGCCTGGCAAACATTTTGCAACGTTTTCATGCATTCATGTGGTCGATCACATTTATTTTACGTCTCCGTCTTTAAGCAAACGTTTTGGAAAATATTAGCGTTTTGTGTTTGTTTTGACTTCGTGTGGACGGGGCCTAGATGTCCTGGAGAATTCCAGTTTTCCTGCAAGTCCCCCTCCCCTCTTCAAGTTTGTGTATTCACTCTACCTTGCTAACTGTCACTATTGTAATGCAAATAACCTGTGATATGACCATCCCTTTACATGAGACTGGATAAGCCTGAAACAAACTGGCTTTAGAACAAGAGCATGCTCCAAACACTTTTCATTACCTTCCCCTGCACCATCAGACCTTTTTGCAGGAATTTCTTGATAAGTGATATCTAAATCTTTTATTTAGATAGACCTATTGAACAACCAGATATCATACGGGTCCTAGTTCCTGTGCTGAGAACAGGTCATAACCATGCTGTTCCAACAAGGCAGGGTAGAGCCCATTTATATTGTCCAATCACCAACAGACTCATTTATATAGCAAAGCTCTGACGAAAGAGGACAAATTCTCGTATCTGTGGGATTTCTAGTGTTAAAGTCCTGTCCTGTTAGGTCCCAGGATTTCCTCCCCAACTCATTTTGCTTCCAGTTTACATTGCCTATATGTTTACATCAATGTGTACACATGTGTGGCCAATAAACGCTGCCAATGCCACAAAAAAACTCAATTCATGGACTATTTCATTTTTTGCTCAAAACAACAGCTTGATATGTAAACCGCTCACACAATGATGCTGTTTTAGCAATATGATGCAGAAAACTATTGAAATGTTTGTTTTCAAAAATCACTAATTGTGTGTTTGAAAGGTGTTTAGCCTTATTTAGTTTAATGTCATAATTTCTCTGATTAAAGGAACTCACTGTTACCCTGTGGTGCATTTGTCTAATACTTCAGGTTGGATTGGCAATCTGCAATGGAAAAAAAATCGAAATCCATATAAATCTTTTTTTTTTTTTAAAGAAGTGTGTTTTTTTCTTGAATTGAGGAGGTAAGTGAGACACTTTGCTAATGGAACAAGACAATTTACATTTAAAATAAGAAAAATAAATGATTTAATTGTCTTATTTCAAATGTATATTATCTTATTTCCTTATTTTAAGAGTAATAATCCTCATTCCATTGGCAAATAATATTATTTCCCTGCTCAAATTAAGGGTAAATACCCTTAATTTTAGACATTTTGATTTAATTCTAGATTGTTTTTGCAGTGTAAAATCAGAGATTTTTTTAAATGATGAAATAATGCCAATCATGCGTTTCACTCAGGTCTTTCTCTTGTTAAAGCCCCCACAGAATGAACAACAGTCACTGGGGTATACAAACACACCTCTCGTGCCCATCTCTGTTTCTGAGGCACACAACAGGTAGATCAGCCGCCCGTTTACCTTGGAGCAGCAGAGGCAGTGGAGAGGAAAGTAGAAGTATAGATAGAAATGATAAAAAGAGAGAACTGGATGCAAAAAGCTGTAGAAACAATGTAGGTAAGCAGTTAAGACAAACAAGTATTTTGTTCCCCAGTCCACCAATGCTGTTACTGGCTATGTAAAAAAATTGGTCAGCTGCTTAGGTTCGTTTCTTGTTCACAGCATCGTGTTTGGTTGCTCTCGGCCTCCATAGTGATGCAGTTGCATTTTGAGCAGAGATGGGAAGTAACGAAGTACAAATACTTCGTTACTGTACTCAAGTAGATTTTTCTGATATTTTTACTTTACTTTACTACTTATTTTTATGGCGACTTTTTACTTCTACTCCTTACATTTTTACACAAATATCTGAACTTTCTACTCCTTACATTTTTAAAAATTGGCTCATTGCTTCAGTTTTGAATCATTTCAATGGAGTTACCGTTATTATTTTTCATGTCATCAATACCAAATTCAATCTAATTGGATGGGAATCTACGTTGCATTGGCCGCACCACTACAAGATGAATGGACAGATTCGGCGGTATTCATTGGCGGCAAATCATTGCAGCTTGGTGGCGGTGGCGTTAGCATAGTAGTATGGACGACGAGATGATTGAAAATGAACACAACGGAGATCTAGTCCTATTGGCAGACATCCATTTAAAATGTAGGCAATGGCATGAAAAAAGTGATTTCTACTTTTACTTTTATACTTTAAGTAAATTTACAAGCCTGTACTTTGTTACTTTTACTTGAGTAAAGAAGTTTAATCAGTACTTCCACTTTTACCAGAGTATTTTTTAACACAAGTATCTGTACTTTTACTCAAGTACGGAAAGTGAGTACTTTTGCCATCTCTGATTATGAGCAGCTGATATGTTTTGCATTTTAATTTATTTACAATAATTCTTAGACCTGATCTTAAAAAAGATAAATAAAAATCTGTGTACTTGAGTTTGTATTTTGTACAATTTGTGTAATTTTAACAGTTGAAAGAAACTAAAGAGTTACTCTATGGTCGAAATAGTCAACACACTAAAAAAAGTTACTTTTTGGATAGAGTAACTAGTAAATGTTACTAGTTATGTTTGTCTTAGTAAGTAGCACAACACTGGTTTTTAAAAAATAGTAATACAATTTAGTCCTAGTGTCATGATTTTGCACTTTTTGCTTCTGTAAAAAATGTCTTTATGAGTTGTCAGTAACACTTTGATTCACTTCTTTCTGTGTTTTCTAGTTTATTGGTTTAAATTCCATTTGGTGTTATTCCAGTTTTTTTTTTTGGGGTTATATTTGTTGAGTTCTCATGTGTGTCCTGTTTACACTCTATTGCCCCCTTGTGTCAGTCTCCTTCCTTAAGCTCCCTTCTAGTTGCTCCCATCCACACCTGCTCCCAATCAGCTCATTAGCCCAGTCTTTGTTCTGTCTCCCAAATATACTCTCCATGTGCAGTTCCTCAGGGCTGATTCCTCATTGTTTCTTTGCTCCCATGTGTGGTTTCCATACCTTCTCCTGGAGTTTTGGTTTTCAGTATTTTGCTGGCGGACTTTGCTTCTGTTTCCACCATTTGGTTAATTAAATCAGTAGAACTAATCTCTGCCTCCTCATTTTTGGTCCTCCAAAACATCCACTCAACCTGACACCTGGTTTCAATTTTCCTTAAACATCCCTGCTTATACTCTTAACAACTTGCATGCATTCAGTTTTTATGCTTTTGTAAGTAGAGCCAGAAATAAAGAACTTATAAAATAGAAAACTAGTAGAATTCAAAATGCATCCAAAGTGTCATTTAAATTCAAGTTATCAATTGATTAAAATCAAAAGGCACTGTCGAAATCGAAAAATCTACTCAACAAACTTTTTAAAAATTATTTTCAGTCAGGACTTTACATACATGGTATTCGTAAAAAGGCTTTCTGTCTGCAAAAGTGGCAGATTTTTTAAAGCTGCTCAAACAAGGCCTCTTACAATGATACATATCTACTGAAAGTCATATTAATTTCTTAGAAGATCCTGTAAGAGTTGGAAGAAAAAAAGTTTTGGTAGGCCAACAATAATTACATTTGCGCAGTGGGATATCGAAAGCTGGAAGCAAGTTTAATTCCCCAACAAGAAAGAATTAAATCAGAAAGGTTTGAAAGCTTTCAGTGATACTTGCATAAAAAAAGACTTTAGTTTTTGCAATGATTACTGGGTCTTCCAGCAAAACAACACTGCAGTTCACATTACTCTTCTGACAAAGGAAGAGAATATCCTCCATCTTCTAAGCCCTTCTACATGTGCTAAATAACAATGGAATCCCACAAGGGTAATTTCGTATTATGTATTCAGTTAAAAAAAAATAAACGAAAATGTTGTAGTTCTAAAGATTTCTAAAAGGTATGATTAGATTGCATCAACTTGACACCTTGATTCAAAACTCTACTGCTAGAGTTTACAAATGAGGACCTAAAGACGTTCCATGCAAGTATGACAGATTAAAGGGCCTGACCTTTTTGCATGAAGAATCTCTGTGTAGTTATACATTCAGCCTTAAAGAATATGAAATCTTGTGTTGTTAAACTTTGTAATAAATGCACATATTTTATAGACAAAAGGAACAAAGAGCACCTTATCCAAGCTGGGGCTACCATCACTAATGTATATTTATACCGTTTTTTTTTTAAGGTCCAGCTTAAGAAGTCTGGTCTGGATTGCATTTCTATTTTAGAACATCCCTGAGCAGTCACTAGGGATTCAGTCAGTGCTTTGGAGATTTCCTGTGTATCCTTCATCCCTGAAGAGATCCATAATTCATACTTGTGTGTCCAGGATGTCACCGCTCCAGCGAGCTGGCATAAAATATTTACTGCAGATCATGAGCTGCAGCCATTGAAGTTTGCTTGCCCCTTTAGAAAGAATATTTAGTCTCAGCATGTGAAGTGAATCCCAAATGAGCTCAGTCACCGAGGTCGCATCTGACACATCTGGGAATCAATCGGTCAGAAGATGGATCTTAGACCATAAATGCTGACGGTACAGGTAGTCAGGGTGTTGTGTTGAAAGGTACAGTATTTCTCTGCATGCTGCTTTGATGATCCATAATCAGTTTGCCCTATTAGGCAGAGTTTACGGAAGAGGATTAGGGCCAGTGGAAATAAAAAAAAAAGTTAACTGATTTTTAAATTTGATTTCAGTTTAGTATGGGAAAAAAGTCAGAATTCTGACTTTTTTTTCAGAATTCTGACTTTAATCTCAGAATTCTGACTGAGTTCTGACAATAAAAAAAAGTCGCTTCGCTTCTTCTTCTTGTTTACTACTGGTGGTTGGCTTTGGTCTCATTGCCGCCACCTTCTGCTCTGGAGTGTAAACGCTTCGCCTATGAGAAAAAGGAGCAACGCATGAACCGAACGCAACACACGCGAACCGGACCGAGGCAGTCGAACCGAACGATTCGGACGGTTTTCATAAACCGTTCCATCCCTAGGCCATATGCCAAAAGGTTATCTCAAGTCTGTCTTTTAAGGAAAAATATGTCTTTATTTCATCTTATCTATTAGTTGTAATTGGCTTTGATTTTATTTCAATAGTTTTTTGTGTGTGATTTCAATTTCCATTTCAAAGTACATGAATATAGTAAGTTACATTTAAGCTCAAAATAAAATAGTTTATTCTGAATTCCAAAGTGTTTCTTATCCTATATGTACTCCAGAATTCTGGGGCTTGAGTTTGAAATGCCCCTTTGCTCTCATGGGACTAAGTAAAGGGTCTGTATCTCTGTCTACCTTTAGAAACTTCAGGTGTCACTTGTAAACATGGAGCTTGAGAGCTTCATGCTCTGATGGAAATACATGCAGCAATACATCATACATAACTCATGTGAATGTAAACCTGGGCTTATTTCTGGATGGCTCCATATGCATTTTTTTTATTCTACTGTAAGATTTCACAGATTAGGGTTTCGATTGAAATTCCAGCTAGTCCATGTCTGCCATGGCCATAGTTGAAGGTATATTTTAGGTATCAGTTTACGAGGCCAAAGCAGAAAAACATAGGGTCAAAACCAATCAATGATTGATTCAAATATTGCAGATGGCCTCATCTACAAACCTAATTCCAGTTCAGTACAGTTCAGTTTATTTATCACCGGATCTGAATATCCAGTCAGATTAGTTAAAGTGTTCTATCAATGGAAAGCCAGCTGGTTCTATCCAGTCATTAACTTTGTACTAAACTCTCCTGCTGGATTAGCATGTAGAGACGGTAAACATTAGCTTGCATTGTGTCGTTGACTCTTCAGCAATCCCTTACAATGAGCATACATTCCGCAACAATGAAGAGGAAAAACTTCAATATCAACGGGTAGAAACCTCCAGAGGAACCAGCCTTCTGCCGAGACTGATGGGGCATACAAGGAGACAAAGACGGAGATACAAAAGAAACATAATATCTTTGACCCATAAATACTGTTTATGTTAGAAAAGTTAAGTGTAAACTTTGTAGCTCTATAGATGGCTCTCAAGAAAAAACACTTAAGCAGGTGAGTTATTAAAACAGTTTTTCTGCCAAACGTGGGGAAAGAAAGCACATCCAGGTAGTCACAAGAAAAGCTGAGGGCTACGCACTGAAAAAAAGAGGCCCAAGCCTATCAGCTATAATAGAGGGTGTTGATGGCATCAATAGAGGGAGTTGATGGCAGCAGCTCAGCTGATATTTCTCTCAAGGATGCCTCTCCATCCTTGAGACAGCCAAGGCACTGCATGAAAAGTGAGATTTTCGTCCCCGTAAACCCCCGTAAACTCCCGCAGATCTGCCTGATTTTCGTCAGTTTCCGACAATTTGCAACCCGTGCTTGTCCGCGTTTGTCGTGCCACAAATTGTCGGAAACGTACCGTGACGTATGTGGAGAGCGATCTGCTGTACTAATGGCCCTAATTAGCATATGAATGCAGCAAACCCGCGCGGCTGGCCAGGTCTGGCTTGAATAACCTTCTCAGTATTGGCTGAAACCACTATTCTCAAACAAATGAAATCGCTCGTGATTGGCAGCAAAACCACACGTGGCCACGCCAGGCTTTAATTTTCTTACTGAGTATTGGACGGAACCGCTTCTTTTTAAACAAGTAAAGTCGCTCGTGATTGGTTGGCATATATATATATTTACATATATATATTTATTCATATATATATATATATTTATTTATTCATTCATATATTTATTCATTCATATGGTGTATATTTATGTTATCCTACACTACTACACAATTATTATGCTACCATCAAGGACATGAATGAATTTATACAGGAAATGAACATTTACCAGGAAGCTGTTTATGCAAAGAAAGAGCTTTATTAAAACACACACAACTATATACAACGCGTATCCAAACACATGCGTTTCTAAAAATTAAAAGTCCGTGAACGGTCCGTTTGCTTCCTCGGGGTTGGAGGTAACGGGCAGCATTCCCTCCGAGGCAGGTCCGATGTGCAGACGCCTACTGTGCGTGGCCCTGTACTTCGGCATCGCTTCTAACCGGGACTGCAGCTTAACACAGAGTTCAGAGGGATCCGGCCTACGAAATGGCGGCGACCTTACAATCCATCCAGAGACACCGCCAACGACGGCGGACTTCCAGAGTTCCACTTCCTCATCTGCCAGCACACTCTGCCTCGCTTTCAGCAGCTGAAAAAAAAAAACAATGAATCAGCGCACTGCGTATGGACACAACACATCTATCAATGCACCTGAAAAATAGTCACCAAATAAAGTCTTACCCTCTTTCTTCTGGCCCGACTCCGAGCAGATAGCCTCCGCACGCAGCGTGTTGGCTGGCTGCGTATATCTGAAGCTCCTGCGTACCGTCTGAAAATACGTCTTACAGGCAGCTGGAAAACAATTAAATGAGAGCGGTATAAATAAAAAATCAAACGCAAGTCACAGTAACAAGGAAGGAGAAAACATTAAAACAAGTCACTTACACACAATGTCGTCTTTATCATCATCGTGCAAATCTGGACTTGCTGATTATGGCTCCGAGCAAAAAGGAGGTCTGTGAAAACAAAATGTAAAGCTATGATCGGTATCCATTACCTTTTACCGCAGAATGAAAGCATATTCTTTAAATCTTACCCTTGCTCCGGTTCATAGCGCCTGCAATTAGTCTCCGAGTTGTTAAGACGGCGTACTGCTTCCTGTAAATCACAAAAAATGCACTTTAATAAAGCTTGTTCTTGCAAGGCTAGGCTAGATAGGCTAATAGCTAGGCTGCTATTAGCCATAGCTCAGGCTAGGCCGCTTTTAGCTTAGCAGGCAGTAATCGAACATATATTTACCGCTAGCATCTCTTCTTTGAGTTCGTCTTGTTCGATGCAGAGTCGCCATCGCGTCCAAGAGGAGTTTTACCCCGAAATCCCACATACTCCGTCTGCGCTCCGCTCCGCTCCGCCCCGCTGCGCTCCAGACCGCCTGCACAAAGCAAAGCCTACAGCCGCCGCTGTGGTCCCCTCCCCTCCTCTCTGAGTTCCTTGGAGATCGTAGAGGGCATGCGCCAGATGAACCAGGGTTTCCGCGGATCATTAAAAATAATTACAATTCATAATTCTTTTTTTAATCAAGGCCTTAATTGGCACTAAAATTAATTAAATATGTTTATCGTTGCATTTATGATTCTTTAATATTAATTAAAGAAATTAATTTGCGTGGAACTGTTTATAAAGCCGTATGTTCGGAAAGGAAGCTCGAGGTGGAGAAAAAGCTAGAGAATATATATACGTATATATGTGTGTGTGTGTGTGTGTGTGTTTACATACATACAGGAGTCATGGAACTCTGCTTACAGCTCCTTCATATTTCATGTACACTAATAACTTGTGTACATGGTTCTTGTTGATGGCATTAAAATCATTTCTAATAGCATTAAAAAAGCATTAAATTAGAATCACTCATTCCTGTATGAACCCTGTGAGCGCTTAATTTAATATGACATATTAAAAAAATCCCACCATCATCCAGCATATGTTCAGTTTCTGCCCAAATATATATATATATATATATATTTGTAGATTTTTGTAACAGAGATAAGGATAATTCAAAACTGCTTTTTTTTTTTTTTTATAAACTTGTTCTCTACAACTTAGCATCTCTTTTCATTCCTGTAATAAGAAGTTTCTTTTAACTGGATTTGATTAAACTTTAAGTCCCTCGGTATAAAATAAATATTTTGATGGAGATGAGAAATCTGCTTCCTGGTTGGTGAATAACCAATAGTTTGGATCCAATCATTTAAATAAACGGTGTTAGTTTTTTTTTTTTTTTTTTTTTAGATATTTATAAGAATTGTGCTATAATTTCTAGTCATCAATCTGTTGCTGCTATATTTTAATTTAACGAACCGGAATTTGTCGAGGTTCTTTTTCCTGTTTGGTGCGATTGCAATTGCGGATCTTGACTTGGCCGGACCGGAGCGGAGCAAAAAATAGCTCGGCTCCGTAATTTGTCGGTGACGGACGGAGAAGACGTACGTGGACGGAGACGTGCGGAGGAGTAGCGGTGGATGTGGAACAGCTCTCATTGATTTCCATGAAAGACAAGCGCTCCGCACGACGTACGTCAGCGGAGCGGAGCGCTGACGGAGTATGTGGAATCTGGGGGTTAGGGTGGCCAGATGTCCGGCTTTAGGGCGGACAGTCCGGATTTTCATTGCACTGTCCGGCGTCCGGCGCTGCACCCAGCCGGACGTGTATTTGTCCTCCTTTACTCCCAGATTCCACATACTCCGTCAGCGCTCCGCCCCGCTCACGTACGGAGTACTTGTCTGTCATGTAAATCAATGAGAGCTGTTCCACATCCTCCGCTCGTCACCGCCCACGTACGTCTTCTCCGTCCTTCACCGTCAAAATACGGAGCTGAGCTATTTTTTGCTCCCCTCCGGTCCGTCCAGATCAAGACCCGCTATTGCAATCGCACCAAACAGAAAAAAGAATGTAGAGAAGACCCGGTTTGTCAAATTAAATTATAGTAAAAACAGATCGGTATCTAGAAATTAGAGCATAGTTTGTATATATTCCCAAAAACTAAGAGCAATTAATTAAATAATCGGATGCAGACTATTGGTGCTTCAACAGACCAGGAAGAAGTTGTGAGATTCTAGAGTGAATCTCACAACTTTAAAAGAAAATTCTTATTGCAGGAATGGATGAAGAGATGATGAGTTTGGAAGCAGAGAATAAACAGAGTTCATACAAACTATGTATGATCCTAGTTATCCCTGTTACAAAAATCCACAACAGAAAGAAAATATTTGGGCAGAAACTGAACATCTGCTGGATGATGATGGGGATTTTTTTAATATGTCAGATTAAATTAAGCGTTCACAGGTTTTATACAGGAATGAGGAACTCTAATTTAATGCTCTTTTAATGCTATTAGAAATAATTTTAATGCCATCAACAAGTATCATGTACACAAGTTATTAGTTTACATGAAATAAGGAGCTGTAAGCACAGTTCCATGACTCAAGTTTATATATATATATATATATATATATATATAGATATGGATAGATAGAGAACATGGTGAAATCATCTTTACTCTCGACAGGCTGCGGCCATGTCATGAATTCCTCTTTTCCAGCCACTTTTTGCAGTTTGCATCGTCCTATTCTCTAGCTCTTTCTCGAGCTTCTTTTCCAAACAACTGCTTTATGATCAATTGCAGCAGTTCTGCGCAAATTAATCGTGTTAAAAAATGGTCACTTTTTATTTTATTTATTTATTTTTTATTTTTTTTTGGTCACTTTTGTTTAAAAATGGTCACTTTTTAAACACCACAATGTATTAAATAAATACAAATGCTGGGAACCAATTCTTTTTTACATTTCTTTAATATTTTGTTCTATTCAGCTACACAAGCATCCTCTTTTAGTAATTTATTGATATGCCGCACAATGTCCTCCTTTTTGGTGCTATAGAAATGGCCACCCTACCCCGAAATCCCCCATTCTCCGCTCCTGACCGCCTGCACAAAGCAAAGCATACATCCTCCACGTGGGCTGCACACCACGCCGCTCTGGGTTTCTTGGAGATCGTACAGAGCATGCGCGAGATGAACCAGGGTGTCCGCGGATCAATAAAAATAATTAAAAAATAGCATTAAAATAGCATTAAATTAGAGTCACTCATTCCTGTATGAACCCTGTGAGCGCTTAATTTAATATGACATATTAAAAAAATCCCACCATCATCCAGCACATGTTCAGTTTCTGCCCAAATATATATTTATATTTGTGTAGATTTTTGTAACGGGGATAAGGATAATTCAAAACTGCTTTTTTTTTAATGAACTTGTTCACTACTTCCAAACTCAGCATCTCTTTTCATTCCTGTAATAAGAAGTTTCTTTTGAATGGATTTGATTAAAGTTTAAGTCCCTCGGTATCAAATAAATATTTTGATGGAGATGAGAAATCTGCTTCCTCGTTGGTGAATAACCAATAGTTTGGATCCAATCATTTAAATAAACGGTGTTAGTTTTTTTTTTTTTTAATATATATATAAGAATTGTGCTATAATTTCTAGTCACCAATCTGTTGCTGCTATATTTTAATTTGACGAACCGGAATTTGTCGATGTTCTTTTTCCTGTTTGGTGCAATTGCAATTGCGGATCTTGACCTGGCCAGACCGTATGACCACAGTGTACCAATCTTCTGATGGCTACTTCCAACAGGATAATGCGCCATGTTATAAAGTGAATCATCTCAGACTCATTTCTTGAAACTTTTCCACTTAAGTAATTGTGAATTGAGCATATTGACAGACAACATTTTATTTTTTATCTTAAATGCAATTTTTTTTTTTTTTATAATTACTGCTCTAAATGTATTGCTCTGTCAGCTAAAGATCTGTTTTGGTCTCTATACTTTAATTAAATAAATCAATTCAAGCTAAAATGTAAGAGGCTATACTAAGCCTGATCTCTTTGTATCAGAGAATTTCTTACCCAGAAAGATGTCACTTGGGGTAAAACCCCCCCTGCAACCCTGGTTTGCATTTGTATAGCTCACAGCATGTTCATTTACATGTTAAAGCCTCCCCTAGAATTCCATGGGGGGGAGGCATGGGGGGAACACTGCCTAAGAGAGTCCACGTCAATTTCTGACAATTTACGGGAGTTTTCGACAAAGCCTGCAAATTGCCGTAAACTGCCGCTAACTTGAAGTTCCACGACAATCTACAGTGCCGTATATTGACGAAAATCCCACTTTTCATGCAGTGAGGGGAGCAGACCACATGAAGCTACTATGAGAAAAGGCAGAGAGATTGAACTAATAAATACTGCAGAATGGGAGAATACAGAAGCAGCCATTCAAAATGGGCCTTCCCAGTCAAACTCCAGCCGAATGGCAGCCACCTTCCCTCCAACTCCCAGCGAAATCCTCTCCAACTTCCAGCCACTGGAGTGACCCCCTCTTTCATACTCCACCCTTTCACTGAATGACAGGGTCTGACCAGGAAATGACGCATCTCTTAAGATCTTAATGCCCACAAATCATGACAGAAAAAATATTTTAGATGTTTAAAAAGGAATTGTAGGGGAGCATCCAAGGACAACCCAAGGGCCCATTAAGGAAAGTGGGCAAATTTCAAATGGCTACTACTGTGTAGATCGAATGAAGCAGAATGATGAAAAGGGGTCCCTATGTCCTCCAGCAGTCTAAGCCTATAGCAGCATAACTATAGAGATAGCTCAGGATAACCTGAGCCACTCTAACTAGAAGCTTTATCAAAAAGGAAAGTTTTAAGCCTAGCCTTAAAAGTAGACAGGGTGTCTGCCTCACAGACTAAAACTGGTAGTTGGTTCCACAGGAGATTCTACTTTCTGCTTTAGAAATTCTAGGAACGAAATTTCTAAAGTAGAATGGGATTGAGAGCGAAGTGCTCTGTTAGGGACATAAAGATGAATCATATCTCTGATATAAGATGGAGCTTGGCCATTTAAGGCTTTATATGTGAGGAAGAGGGTTTTAAATTCTATTCTAGATTTAATAGGAAGCCAATAAAGAGAAGTAAAGATATCAGAAATATGATCTCTCCTTTTAATTTTCATAAAAACTCAACAGAAGGCTTTTAACTACAGTTTGTTGACTTCCAGATTGTAAAGATTGACAATAGTCCAGCCTTAAAGTAGCAAAATGAATGGAATACTTTCTCAGCATCCCCCCTGGACAGGATATTTTTAATCATTGCATTATTCCAGAGATTAAATAATTACATTCTAGAAACTAGTTTGATATTGGATGTAAATGACAAGCCCTGATCAAAACTAATAGTAAACAATTTAACATAATTTTCTTTACAATCTTTGAAAAATGTTAAAACTCTATGTATTGTCTAGATTTTATTTATCCAACAACTACACTCCAGTGCTTCCACAAAACAGAACGCACAAAAAAAAAAAAAAAAAAAACAGGAACCGTTTTTTTATGCTGCTGTTTAAAACAAGCACTTAGGTCTATAAGCACCTGCATCTTATCATTACCAGCAATTTCTTTCATGCATTTCTTTAGTAGGAAGTGCTTTAGGGTGGAAATTAAATTTTCCTCTGTGATAGTTCTAAAAAACGCTGCACAAACGTGTGTATTTTCCTTTCTTTCAGAGTTGTTTTCCTCTGTGGCTCACATTTCTTTATCCGACAAAGGTTCAAGTGCCATGACGGATCAGAGCAGTTGGAACAAAATATGTGTATATCTATTGTTTTTTTAAGGGTTTTTATAGAATTATGTCGTTATTTGCTGTGTATGTTAAGTCAGGGTCTATTACAAAGGTGAATATTGGTAAAAATAAATCTAGAAATGAATATAAGGTAAGAAAAAAGAGCAGAGAAAAAGAAAAGCAGAGGACAGACATGGGGAGGCAGGCACCCAGCTGAAACGTGGTATCATGCTGTGCAGAACAAGTTCAGATAATAAAAGAGTATTGATTGCAAACATGGTCAGGGGACCAGAACATCATGGAGCAGGAAGAAGGATTTTATCTTTACTGGCTTCTATGTTCACGAAGGGTAAAAAGGAGTGCCTGAAGACGTCAGGAACAAACTAGATGTTTGGTCTATAAGACAAGTTGCTGAAGGTTTAATCAGTGTTTATTTATTAAGACTTAAGCGCCCAGTATACATAATGTTATTGTCTCCAAAAGTGGCTACCTGCCAGGAAACAGGTCATAGGAAGCGGTGAGGTACAAACATCCAATTAATTGCTTTGGCTTATTATGCAAGGACATCATATTTGAGTAAGGAGAGGATGTCGATATTTCTCCTATGCTCGTTCAGCACTTAAACATTGTTTACACATTGTAAATCAATCGACTTAACGCTGTTTGAACAGTGTAATTAAATAGTAAAATGTTTGATGTTCCATTCAGCAGTGGGATCAACTGTGGACCAAATACACTTCAAACACATTTAGCCTTAATTAGACAACGCAGCCTCTGAAGATGCCAACTGCATATTCTTTTTTAAAGAAAACTACGTTGGAACTCAGATCTCGTGTTTTAAATGTATCAGTGTGTATCTTGACCTTTTTATTTACGTTTTATGCACTTAATCTTCATTGTTTTCTTTTCTTTTCAGTGCAATTACTTTGGACAACACATTGGTTATCTTGTCTTCGGTGGCACCAGACGCCGGGCGGTACTACGTACAAGCCGTAAATGACATAAATGGAGAGAACAAGACCAGCCAACCAATCACCCTGACTGTTGAGAGTAAGTAATATTTATACTTCAGCTTGTGTCTTAATCCGCTGGGCACCAAAAAGGAATGATGTGGATAAACTGGATCATATAGAGTAGTTACAAGCAGATTTTTGTCTTGGCTAGAGTACAAAAATAAAGCAATTGGGACGTAGTCAAGCTAACAAAGCTCTGAGGAGCCTGTTTAAAAGTAAAGTTCACCCATGAGAAAAATTCTAAAATAGGGCTGGGACTTTAATGAGCTAATTTCTATAAATTCATTATCTAAATTTTAACATGTAAAAAAAAAATAATATATGTTTATTGTATTTCTTTATATATATACTGATGTATAAAATGGGAACCTTGGCATTTGTTGTTTCTTGTACACCTGTAAATCTGATGCACAAGCATCATCACAGTATTGGGCCACTGGAGGTAGCCTCGTGAGACCATCCTGATCTCGCGAGCTTTCAAGGTTTCACTCGCAGATCAGTCTGGAAAATCTGGATCCGTTCACCAAACGAACGTCCAATCAGCGTTGGCTTTGAGGCGGGTTGAGGTGTGACGCAATGAGAAGAGCGACAGTTCAGTCTAAAGAACATGGCGGCTTCAGCCGATGAAACTAGCGTTAGCTTGGCTATCAAGCAAGTTTTATCAGAATTACACAGTATTTCTTCACTGAAATATAGTATCCTTTGCCGACATGTTGCTTATTTGCTGAGCTAATGAGCCTTTACCTGCAGCAGCAAGAGTAGCCTGGCTTGTGTTTGTGTTTTCATCGTCGCTCTGTTAGTACGTCATATTCTTCGTTGATCTGATTGGTTTATTTGGCCCGTCTATCACCAACATAGGCCAATCAGCTAACCAGTATTTTCGCCCCTTCCCAAAATTTCTTCAACGGAAGGTTTCCAGATGGATATGCGGAGCAAATCCATCTGGCAGAGTCAGGTTACACTGGAGGTATTCAAGCTTAAAAACCAGCAACCTAAAGCAACATACCCTCTACTGTCAATGGCTCTTTAAATTCCAGAATGATTGCCTTTTACACCAGTCACTCTGAACTTCTCAGTGAGGGGATCCCCAGGGGACGAACCTAGCTCCCCAGGATTCATTTATCGTCATAACAATCAGGTGGGCTTCGTCACGTATGTGACTTTGTTTACTTTAGAACCTTAACATGGAGTTTTATCCACTATGTTTACTGACACTTTCAGTCAGGAAGGAATGAAACGGGACTCATGTAGTGGAAAGCACAAACATTTGCGATTCTAAATATCTTAAATAAGGATAAGACAATTTTAGGCAGTGCTAAGAGGCCAATATTAGTGCAATTTGCATTATTGCATCATGTAATCTGAAAATGCATGTGTGTCCATTTGTATCACTTGTGAGTATAACTAGTATTTCTAACAAAACAAAAATTAGCAGTAAATTCTGACACAGTTTAGCCCGTTATATGTACCTTCCTGGTGTACCACAAGGTTTGGTTTTGGTGTCTTTGCTACTTTTATTGCATTTACCTCGATTTGGTGCTCTGTTGACATTTCCAGACATCTCTTGTTACTGTCATGTAACTTTATGATTTGATGAAGTACTCAGGCTGGGTCTGGACAGGTGAAAAATGTTATTTTTATTTTTTTTCTAAATTACATAATGCAATGTCCAGGATAAACAGATACAGTAGTTTGGCCTGTTGATTCCAAGGCAAAAACCTTTTTTATGTACCTTAGCACCACCCTTGATTTTTGGTATATACATGTAAAACATTAGTTTATTCCTGTGTTAATAATTTGAGAATGACTACTAAATTGGGTGTCAATGTAACACTTTCTTAACTCGAAATAATATGCTTTTGTTTCAGCATGAATGGATTTATGCAGTGAATTATACATATGTCTTACCTAAAAGTTGTTAAAAATATTGTTGCCAGGCTTTTGACCAAACTCTACACTGCAAAAACGATCCAGATATAAGTAATAATGTCTTAAAGTTAGTGTATTTGCCCTTAATTTGAGTAGGTAAATAAAATTATTTGCCAATGCAATGAGTATTTTTACTCTAAAAATAAGATAATTAGATAATATGAACTTGAAATAAGACAATGCATTATTTTTTTCTTATTTTAAATGTAAATTATCTCGTTCCATTGGCCAAGTGTCTCAATTAACACCTCAGTTCAAGAAAAAATGCACTTATTTTAGGAAAAAATTTCTTATTTAGATGTACATTTTTTGCAGTGTATAAGCCTGGATTCAGATCTGAATCAAGCCTGGATTCGAATCCAGGTCTGAAGCTGCAAGAGCTTTATGTTTATTTTAAAATATAATTAAAATATACTTTTAATGACATTGAGAGCTCCTCATATACAAGCACCAGGTCATATCAGAGGGTTTCTCAAACCGTACTGTAGACGGTGGGTCCCTAAGGTCCCATGACCATAGCTACCTCTCCCTTTATTATGGCAAGGACAAGCTTTTGCAATGCTAATGTCAGCATCCACAGCTGCAGCTGGCCCACAGACCAGATGATGAGCTTAAGAGCCAGTATAGTGAGTCCAGACAGAAAAAGTAAACAACTCCCTGGTGAGGTGTTTGGACTGGGAATGCTTTATACACAGCTCCACTGTCATACTTCTGCTGTCAGATTTCAAAATGGAACTTAAACTTCTGTTTACAGCAAAAGTTTTGGAAGGCTGTTGCTAAATAGCTTTCTCTCAATGGAAGGAATTGTTCTCCAACGATGCTATTGGTGGAATACATCTGCTTTCTATAAGTAGAACTAACGTATAAAAACTATTATTATTTATTATGAAACTTTTAGGCATTATCGTTCAGTGCAAACATGTTTGATCGTAAGTTTGTGTTTGTCATTATTTTTTTAATTGAAAAAAAAAAGACATAACAAAGACTGCCAAATAAATAATAATTACACATTTGGATAAATGTTTGTAGTAGTTATCTAATCAGGATTTTTAAGTGGGGGTAACACCTACACTATACTCTTTGCAGTATGAAATATAAACACATATTGAATATCCACCTTCTAAATCTGCTTCATGATAAAATGACAGCAAAGTGTAATTTTTTTGGGAGAACTGTTTGTGTTTATATTACGGAGCTTGTTTTTCTGTAGTGAAAAGTCATTTCATCACATATTTCTTTTTGTGTTTTTTCGACATTTGATGGTTTTTTCTTTGCAAACAGATTTCATCTTAGACAAAGATCACTCAAGTAAATGTAAAATGCAATTTAAATAGATTTTAATTTAATCCGACTCTGATTGTAAAGCATTCGCTTAAATCCATCTTCTTTGACAGCATAAATTAAGCTAAATTAGCATAAAGCTACACTTCATAACCCAATCTTAGAAAACTGATTCACATTTATTTGTCTGTAAAAGGTCACAAAGTCATTTTAAATGCTTCCAGTATTTAAATCACAGTTATAGCACCAGTTTATTTAACAATCTAGAACCATTTTCCCTAGAGTGCATTGATGCCTCACCTAGGAAATCATAAAAACCAAAAACAGGATCAAAAGCACTTTAGTCCACCAATCTCTCTGTTAAGGCAGTATATTTCTGCAATAATACAGAGACTGAGTAAAAATGAAATCCACAGGAGAGCTTAAAAGATAGGTGCCCATTGGTGAACAAACGATCATCTCCCATTTGCTTAAAAATGTCCCGGTTATTCCAAGGAGTGTAAATCACATCAATCATGGCGATTCGATTCAGTATCGATTTCCTGACCCAACGATTCGATTATCATGGATACTCAAGTATACACCACGATTCGATTCGATTAATCGGTTAATTTTTTTTTTTTTTTTTTCACTTTACAGGCTATACAAAGTTTCAAGTTTAAAATAAATCAATGAAAGCTATAATATTGTTATGCTATTTTTTTTTAGAAACAATAGCAAATAAAAGAAGTAGAAAAGTTGCATAAAAAAATACTGCACAAAATCAGTGCAATGAGTGCAATTAAATACTAGAGTGTCGACGTCCCCGCACCCTCAACAGACGCTCCGCTGCTCCTCTCCCAAATTGTAGCTGACTGCAGACAGTGCAGCAGACAGGAGGCCGACTTCTTTTGTTTTTATGACCGAAATTGCGGAAAACAACTCGTGAAGTTTGACCCGCTAGAAGAGCGAGGTGCGCGAGAACGCTGGGACCCTTTTTCCACCTGGATCTCCGCTGTTTTTGGCCCTCATCTCCCTCCGTCGTCGGACTAAACTCGCCCCCACTTCCTCGCCGCCTAGGCCGTATCTAGACCCACAGTGTGTAGCACAGACCACGCTTCAATATTGAGCATAAATTAAAAATGTCTGTGTCAAGCTCACTGCAATACACTGCTGTAAGAGTATAACCAGGAAGCGAGGTAGGAGGGCAAAATAGGTTTAGCGCCACCGCATCACGGAGGGAGAATTACACCCAGGAGCACATGGATAAAAATTGACCAGAGGAAAAAAAACATGAATTGATTCTCTTGCGGACATATCGATGCATCGGATCGTCGGCTTTTGGATCGATGCATCGATACAAAACGATTATTATTTACACCCTTAGTTATTCCCCAGAAATTTGGGCTATACAGTAATCCTCTTCCTTTAGACCCAATACCTGCCATGTTTCAAATATGTCTCTGCTCTAACGTGCCAGAATAAAACTATGGAATTACTTTCTCACCCATTTATTAAAGTCAGGTCTTTAGTGGCAGGGTTAGGGTTAGGTGAGGAGAGATGACATCAAAGATGAGAGACAGGGGGTCCTAAGGACCAGGGTTGAAGGCAGCTGACCCAGAGTTTGGGAAAATATCATGTAGACTGATTAAATAAGAGCTTACATCATAGTACATTTTAAAAATGAATTTGAGAACAAAGCAAATGCCTACAGTGAAAAATGCAGGAGGTGTACCAATCATTTGTATGTTAGGATGACCTATTGTAATTGAAATAAGCATTAATTCTTCTCTCCCGCAGAAAAAAAAAATCCTCCTGTGTTATCTAAGGATCTTGCTGAAGAAATGTGATCTAAAGCATTATGAGCAAGACCACCTCTAAATAGCAAAATACTGTTTTTAAGGTAGCTGTTTTTAATCAAAGTTAAAATATAAAAAAGAAAACAAAATGTTTATTTGACCTTAAAACACTGTTCATGTTCCCAATATCTGAGATTTGCCTGAATTTAAACTAGTCTGCCAAGAAGAGAGAACCAAAAAATGTAAAAAACTCATTACCGGTTGGGGTGAACGGTCGATGGCAGTTGTTGGGTTTTGGGGCAGCTATGTCACAATGGTGCAGAAACTCTCAAACTTGCAAAGTAAGAAAGACTTTTAAATGTTTTTTCTAAGCGTCAGGCAGTTAAAATTCAGCAACGATCTTCCACAAGTTTCCACAACAAAGGAACAATCAAGATTCACAAATCAAACTCAGTCAGCCAGCCTGAGCTGAGAGAAATGAAAGGGGAAATCTAACAGACAGTGTTGTATGACATGGTAGAGTGGAGTTCATTATGAAAGTGAATGAGAAGGATGGGGGTAAGATAATATAGCTGACAACACGTGGGAGCAGAAATAGCCTGTGGCTCATGTTGAGATGATTATACAAGAACTGGAACACACACATGCAAAAATCACACACAATCCAGACTGTGTGGCAGAGCAGGAGGCTGAAGGTGCGTTCAGCTTCCCAGGTCTCATGGAAAAGTGTCATTCCTGAGCTCCAGCATTTCCCATATGCCCCACATATGTGCACATCCACATGTCCAGGCTGCTGGTAGAGCTTGAGTCTTTCAGTTTACAACAGATGGAGTTGTTTCCATCAGCATCTGAGGTCTCTGATCTCATCTTTCAGTGGATTTCTGGTCACGTTTTTTTCCAAAGTTCCACCAAGTTTCGTTAGATTTTTTTTCCGATTTCCAGTAACTTTATCAGCAATGTATACTTCTTTTTTTTCTGCCTGCCGATCCAATGAAAGGTGCTGACACAGTTTGACGGATTGAAGTTGAAGCAGCACCAATATTACACTTCTAATCCACCTCAGACGATCGCCACAGACTGGTAATGACTGAGCTGGAAGGGCAGGTTTTCACTGTGGTATAACTGTGTCATAGAGATATAATATTAAAGGAAGACGGTAGCAGCTCACTATGTAGCACAGAGGGTTTTAGACACTCTGTGATTCCAGTTTTAAATCAACCAACAATAGCCCTACCAATTTATTTAAAAAATAAAAAAAAAGATTGACCAAAGTGTTTTACAACAACCTAATAAAAGAAAAACACAAGCCAATTGCACGCTAACTAGTAAACTGTGGAAAAGAATTTGTAATTAGGTAAATATCTCTTAATACCTGATATGAGATGTTAAAGCTCTCTGATGTCAGAGTTTGGACCAAATCTTTGAAATTAGTTTAAAGCACCTGTTATTGGTTTACTGCTCTAAGTAAAATGTGAAAGTAGATATGGAAGCTGCACTTAACACAAATGAAAAGAAACAAGATAATGAATTAAACCTTAAATAAGGATAAGGAATTACTGACAGGACTAATAGACTAATAATGGTGCAATTTACATTATTGCACCAGGCAATCTGAAAATGAGTGTGCGGCCAGGACCCAAATGCATAGACGGAAACAAAAGTGGTTTCTTGCAGGTTTAATAATCCAAAGGGGCAACAGAAGCAAAAGTCCACAAACAAAATCCAGACGGCATCAAGGAAAACACGCATAAGGAGGTAATGAAGGAGGAGTATAAATGGGTGAATGAACAAAGACCAGGCTAATCAGCAGATTGGGAGCAGGTCTGGACAGAAGAATCTAGAAGGGAGCTAGAGCGTAGGAGACTGACACAAAGGGGGCAACAGAGAGTAAACAAAAATACATAAGAACTCAAATACAAACAAAACAAATAGAATTGTCATGATGGGTTCACTGAAAGCGACCCAAGGAAAGCGACCCTCGCTTATTTGTGATATACTGCTCTTTTCCCTATCAATGATTGTTTTTTTGTTTTTTATGTTCCTGTATCTGTATTTTGTATTTTCATCTCTTTTTATTTATTTTTTTTGTATTATTTGTAAAGTGACCTTGAGTGTCAAGAAAGGCGCTGTTAAATAAAATGTATTATTATTATTATTATTATTTATTATTATTATTATTATTATTATTACTGAAAGCGACCCAAGAATGCAGAACACCACTGACGGACACAAGGATGAAAGTTTAACAGTTTTATTAATGCATAAGCACACGGAATATACGGGTTCTGGTTCGGGGCCTGGATTCTGGTTCACCGGAGTCTGCGTGAGAGACAGTTCAGTTAGCGTTGCCAACAGAGGTTTGATTTCCAGACGTTCACAGATTGTACCTTGAGGGTTCTTGAGGTTATCTTTGGGAGAGTCACTGTTGGTTCTGGAGAAGAGTTCATCAGCAGAGTCCGTTAGCTGCTTCAGCGTCTCACGTCTAATTAGAACAGACCTTGGCTTTGGGTTCCCCAGCTCTAGTCCAGAGCTGCTTGGAGGTTTTCTGTGAATCTTCAGGTTTGGCTCAGAGGGTCGGCTCGGCAGGTTAGCTCTTCCAGAGCTTTCACAGAGGAGGCACAGGTTTCCTGGAAAACAGACACAGGGGTTAGAATCCTAGCTGGATTCAAAGTCATCGAATTACTCTGAGGATCTAGGCTTAAGCGCTGACCAACTGGAACAACACTGCGGCGTTGAGGCAAGGTCTGACGCAGCTTAAGTAGTGGATCCTCTGATGATCTTGACGAGCTGCAGCTGTGCAGGAGGCTCCCTCAGAGGATCCACGGCGGACTCTGCTGGAGAAAGGTGGAATTTCTCCAGCTCCCAACAAGAATAACACAAAATGGAAATAAAACCAATGAAATCTCAAAAGAAAACTTAAACAGAACCAAAACCATGACAGCATCAGTTGTAAGCATAAGTAATATTTCTAACAAAACAAAAGTCTGCAGTTAATTCTGGCGTACCACAAGGATCTCTGCTACTTTTATTTGCATTTGCCTCCTTTTGGCGCTCTGTCGACATTTCCAGACATCTCCCAATTACTGCCATGCAACCATTTGATGAAGTACATTGGCTGGTTTAAACATAGGCAAGTAAAAGTGTTTTTGTTTTTTTTAATTACTTAATGTACTAGACAAATGCATGTCTGGGATAAACGGGTAGTTTGATCTGTTGGTTCCGAGGCAAAAACCTTTGTTGTAAACCTTAGCATGACCTTTGATTTTTGGTGTACATGTGTGAAGTATCTGGTTTATCTCTGTGTTAATCATTAAAGAAATCCCACCAAATATGGTGTCATTTTAACGCATCCTTAACTCAAATTAAGATGCTTTTGGTTCAGTATGAATGGATTTATGCAGTGAATTATACTTGGGGTTTAGCCAAAAGTTGTCAAAATATTGTTGCCAGGCCTTGGCTTAAAGCCTTTAAACCTGGATTCAGATCTAAATCAAGCCTGGATTTGAATCCTGGTCCGATGCATCAATGGCATCTATGTTTACTTTACAATACAATTAAAGTATACATTTAATGACATTGAGAGATCCCAATGTACAGGCACCAGGTCATATCAGAGGATTTCTTTAACAGTAGATGGTGGGTCCCCAAGGTCCTGTGACCATCCACCTCTCACTTCATTATAAATATTTTCTTGTAAAAGCAAACAAAGGCTTTAAAATCCCTTTATTGTCCCACAATAGGAAACCTCTGGAAATTTAAGGATAATCAAGTACAAGGTTTTGAAATTCTAATTAATCTATTAGCCCGACAACTCCCGTTATCAATTTTATTTGATTTCATTTAATACTGATTATCTTTGTGTTCCCAAAAAGCTCAGGGGTAGTCCTCACTGATCCAATATGAGGTTAACTAGGCTTTATGTTGCTGTTATTGAAACAGTTCTTTTTTCTATTTGAGACTACTCTTGCAAAAGCATTTCAATAAAAAGACATGTTGCTTCTTCAGCAGCTTTTTTAATGAAATTAGTTTTCAGGAACAGCGTTTCTAGTTCTCATCCTCTGTGCTTCGATGCCTTACTGTCAAATTGGCTCATGACATTTCTATTTATAGCTCTAACTAAAGGTGTGCAGGTAAATTTTACAGTAAGTCTTTCATATGCTTTTTAAACTTTGCTTTTGCCACATTAATATTTAGTTCTTCTTCTATTGGTGAACTAGTGGCTGTTTAGCTGTAAAGGTAACCCTTTTTTGTATTTCTAATCATCTGTATAGAGTTGGGCATAGGAGAGATGATTGTGGCTCACCTGTTTTCTATGATGCAAAGTCAAGCTGGAGGGTTGTTTGTTAGAGTTAACCCTTTACCTATATAATCATCATAGCAGAGGGGCCGACCTGAAGAGTATATTGAGATCAAGCTTGAATCCCTGATAATAATTCTTCGAAATAAATAAGTATCCATTCATTCTTTAGCTAACTTTCGAAGAAAAGAAATAGAAAAATCACGGCTTGCTTGGTCTCGCAATGAATCCTGGGTAAACCAAGGATACCGAGGATACATCGGACCCGTCCTTCAAATCGGGCAAAAAGAAGGACGCATTTTAAGGTCGCATAACGATGACTCTTGGAATCCGACCAGACCTCCGCGCCGCGTTATGATGTAATCGTCCTTAGAATCTGGCCTTCTAAGGACGCTTCCCAGGAATTCGAACGGAGCATATAATACAAGCTAGATTAAAAATGATCAGTCAGGGATTAGGAAAATAGTAATAATAATTGTATGCGCAGTGTAAATATTTCTATCATATGGCAGTCTTCTGTGCAGTGATGCAGGTCATACATTAAAAAATGTTCATTTTTTTTTTTTCTCTTAGACATTGGAGATGTGCATTTAAATGTTATAGAGCTAAACATGCTAAATTGGTGAGTAGTAATAATGTAAGTTTTTAACCTGTCAAGTTTTTTTTTTAGATTTTTAACATTACAATTTATATTTTAAAGTTTATTTTGAAAAGAATGTGCAAGAAGGATTGAAAAGCATGTTAACACGGTAATGTAGGCTTGAGTTCATTATCTGACCCATGCATATACACACCAGGAACCTGGAAACTTACTGAATTAAATGTTTCATTTATATATATATAAAAATGAATATTAGGAACAATATCTAATAAACATTATACTGGGCAAGTAAATATTGTTTCTGGGCAAATGAAATGTGAAAGCCACTTGCCCTTTAGGCAAGTGGTAAAAATCCTTAACGTCAACCCCTGACTTGTATCATTAAATGTACTAATTAACCAATGTTTAGTAGTGGCCTCTATCCTCTTGTGACCTTGTATTGGACCAGGATAAATTAAAGCATTGATTTTTTTTTTTACTCTCTTTGTCCCCTTAAATATAAGATTCATACCATTATAACATCTCAATAGAACAAACTTGTAAATCCTACTGATAAATATGTGACTCACATCAACAAGTACCAATACTCTTATTTTGAAATTTCTGGTTACTTGATTTCGACCTCCTCTGTTCCCGTTAGCTTTCATTTAAGATTACATCACATGAAATGAAGACATATTTTACCTGCTTTGTCAGCCTCAACTGCAACATTTTTCAAGGAATTTGACAGCTACTGAGAACAGCCCATTGCCTGCTGATTAGGTTTCAGGATTATTTATAAAGCTTAGAAAATTGGAAAATCTGACCTTTACTAATGATGACTGAAAACAAAATGTGCTCCTTACAAGCTAAAACCCCATTGAGGTATTTCTGACAGCTTTAATCAAGCTGAGAACTGAAACTATTTTTGATTTAGAAACCCAGGATGTTTTAACTATTTTCCTAAAATAAGTGGTTCAAATGAATTAATAAACAGTGCTTTCAGATATCTAGGTTTATTAATGAATCATATTTAAACCACCTTTGTATGCCTTTTTTAGATGCATCACATACACTGCAAAAACAATCCAGAAATAAGTAAAAAAAATGGCTTAAATTAAGTATATTTAGCCTTAATTTGAGCAGGTAAATAAGATGATCTGCCAATGGAATGAGTATTTTCACTCTTAAAATAAGATAGTTAGATAATATTTACTTGAAATAAGACGATAAAATTGTTTTTTCTTATTTTAAAAGGAAATTGCCTTGTTCCATTGGCAAAGTGTCTTACTTACCTCCTCAAATCAAGGAAAAACGCACTTATTTTAAGAAAAAATAACTTATTGAGATTTCTATTTTTTGCAGTGTACATCTATAGACTTCAAAAAGGTGGAGAAATATATCTTGTCTTGCTTTTTTTGTACAAAACATCAGAACAAAGTGGCAGCTATTTGCATTCGGCTGCTGATGGGAGAAGCTAAATAGAACATCAAGATTGTAGAAAAGAAAAAAAAGAACAGCAGACGTGCCAAAAGTCTTGGACAGAGGCTCAACTCCCAGAAGGATAATGGTACAATAAATTGCGCTGGAAAAACAATGTAGAAATAAGTAAAAAAAAATCTTAAATTAAGTGTATTTACCCTTAATTTGAGTAGGTAAATTAGATCGTTTGCCAATGGAATGAGTACTTTTACTCTTAAAATAAGATATTTAGATCAAATGCACTTGAAATAAGACAATGCAGTTGTTTTTTTATTTATTTTAAGTGTAAATTGTCTTGTACCATTGGCAAAATGTCTCTTTTATCTCCTCAATCCAAGAAAAAATGCACTTAATTTAAGAAAAAAAATGATTTATCTAGATTTCGATTTTTTCCAGTGTGGTTTTAAATGGAACTGCAAAAACGATCTAGAAATAAGTAAAAATGTCTTAAATTAAGTGTATTCACCCTTAATTTGAGTAGGTAAATAAGATAGTTTGCCAATGGAATGAGTGTTTTTACACTGAAAATATGATATTTTGATCAAATGCACGTGAAATAAGACATTACAGTTGTTTTTTTCTTATTTTAAGTGTAAATTGTCTTGTTCCATTGGCAAAATGTCTCTTTTATCTCCTCAATCCAAGAAAAAATACACTTAATTTAAGAAAAAAAAGACTTATCTAGATTTCGATTTTTTCCATTGTGGTTAGAAATGAAACCCTACTGTCCCCTTACAAAGGCTCAGTCCTGATCCAATCCTAAATGCAACTGAGAATTCTTGATAGACTTAACAGTTGAAATCTGAATACAATACACTTCTCATCCAATTTAATAAGGAGATAGAAGAAGAGATAAAATAATTTAGGCTTTAGATATACAAAGCTGATTTGGGTAAAATATTACAGGTACATTATGGATTCCATTTAAGATTAAAGATACATTTTATCTACCAACAAGCTTTCTTACCCTTGTCAAATACAGTAGAATCATCCCTACAGTAGCCTGGCAAGCTGTACTAAGTTATGCCATAAAGACAGCGTTGTCATGATTTTTCTAAAGCTCAGACCCACATGCAGTGAAGCCAAACAGAGAGACAGAGTAAAAGTTACAACGGGTTTCATTGAAAGGTATTTAGTTTGGTGCAGAGTTCCTCCAAACACTGAAAACTGAAAGATGAGGAGAAGACACACTGTTAGGTTCAGGCTCAGCGGGGAATTGGAGTTGTTTATCTTGAAGGAGAGGATTAGTTGCCACTCATGTTTCCTGAGAAAAAGAGACAAGTAGACTCCAGTCTGTGTGATGGTCTTTCAGGGTTTGTTCGATTCGGTGGAGGGCGGAACAGGGTTTACCCAGAACTCGGACGGAGTGGAATGATGCAGCCGCTGGTTGCAACTCAGTTTTCCTGTGGTACTTGAACGGGTCGTAGTGAAGATGACTTCCTTACTCAGAGAGTGATCTCAGCGTGCTCAAAGGGGCTGGATCCAAACCTCCTGTTTGGAATCCGTCGCTCAGTGTAAGACTCAGTTGGGTTAGGGTTAGGGTCTCCCACTTGGGAGAAAGCGGTCCAAAAAGGTCCAGTTTGCAGGAAGGCTTCCTGCCGAAAGGCAAAGAACAAACAAAGTTGAGACTCAGGGAGAAACAAGCGCTCAGTTAAACTCAATGTGATCTTAGCTTGGCTAGAGAACAAAACTCAAAAAAGCAAAAACTCAGATTAGACTCAGCATAAACAAGACTTGGCTAGAGTACCCCAAACTGGCAAACACTCTGCCGTCGAAGTAGTGGAAACCAGCAGCTAAAGAGTAGTCCGGTGATGAGGCAACCGCTTGCAGGTGTGTGAGTAGGCGAATCGGAGCCAGGCGCCTCCTGGTGGTGGAAGGGAGAAACACAAAAGACAAGACAAACAGACGAACACAAAAACTGGGATCCTGACAAGCGTATTTTTCAGGAAATGGAGCATTTAGAGCCCGATTTCAAAGGCGGGACCAGGGTGGAGCTAAAAGAGTAAGCAGAAACAGGTTGGAAACAATCAAATAAGTATGCATGTGATGCAATTTTTTTTTCCCAACACAACAAGCCAGTTGTTGAGTTTTTTTATAGCTATATCTAGGACATGCTGGACACAAGAAACTGCATCATTAAAACATTGATCCATCCTAGCTGGCCACCATCAACACTTTTTATTGTTACAGAAAAGCACTGTTGCACTATTGTTTAAAAAAAAAAAATTGAATAGTATAAAATTCTTGCTATGATAAATTAAAAATCTGCTGTAAATGTCAAAGGTACTACTTTACTGCACACATCAAAATTCCAAAGTAAGCAAAGGAACAGGTTTTACTTTGAGGTACATGAATGTTTTAAAATACCCAAAGACTTGTCAGATTAAGTCTCTCTCAGGTGAGTAGCTGTCAGTCATTGACCTGCTCCAAGGTATGTGTGTATTTACGTACATCAAGGCCTGCATATAAACCCAGGTTGGCGTTATTGAGTCATGACATATCCCTCAGCTGTGTCTGACATGTGCTGCCATGAGCTTAGTCTCAGGGAATGACAGGACTGACAGATCGCTACGTGTTTATCACAGACATGACATTTTTCAAGCTGCACACACACACACAAACACACCCCAACACACCCCCACCAGGCTTTACAGAGCTGAAATACGTTTACCCCCGCATAGCTTTAAAAGCCTGAGAGAAATGAACACATACAGTGATCCGTGGAGACCTTCAGCCTTACGTTGGATGTGTTTTCTGTCATTGTAGTTTTCCAACAGATACCTTGTTATGCATACCCAGTGCACCGTCTCATCCGATTCGACCCATTTCTCAGTCATAACTCATGCTCAGCATGTTCTCTGGTCAGTTTCAATATTTCACATCAACGGGCGCCCAAAGAAAGCGATGAGCGGAAATGAAATTTATAAGACATTAAGTAGGTACAACATCTTCCACTCATCCCACCACACCACTTCCTGTTTCAGTTTGGTACCCTTGTTCCAAACCAATCATCTGCTTTATAACACATTTACCGGAATGTAATTTTATATCTAATTTTGGATTGTTTTTGTTTGTCGTTCTAGATATCGGAGGTCCTGCAGACCCCATTGCTCCCACGATCATCATACCTCCAAGAAACACTAGTGTGGTGATGGGAACATCAGAGGTCACAATGGAGTGTGTGGCCAATGCCAGGTAGAAGCCAACTTTCAGAGTATTCTTTTAAAGCAGCATCGAGTAAGTCTTGACTAGGGGTGGGTATTGGCAAAGAAGTCATGATTCGATTCGAATCATTATTCACATGCCACGATGCGATTCTATCACGGTGCATCATGATACTTGAAATATTGCGATGCATTGCGATATTTTCACTGAACACTGTAAGAAAAAGATGCAGCCCTTACCAGTGGCTGACTGGCTGGGTGTGATCTGGATCGTGTCTTCAATCATACATAACTGAAAGCATACATAGCTGTATTTATTGAAACAACTTTTGGAGGTGTTGCCATGAAAACAAATACTGGACACAAATATTACTATTACTGGCGCAGGACACACTGACAAAAAGATCTTAGGATTCATAAAACTTAAAATAACAAAAAAAGGATAATCAGTGCCGTTTACATGGCCTCAGTGGTCCTTTAAACCAATGAAACGAAAAGTTTAAAAAACAATCCACTGGACTTGGTTTCCAAGGTCAGAAGACGTTTCGCTTCCCCTCCAGGAAGCAGTGATTATATATAAGCCTCAAACTCACTGCGAATCCAGACATTTAAATTGAGAAAGCTTCCTGGAGGGGAAGCGAAACGCCTTCTGACCTTGGAAACCAAGTCCAGTGGATTGTTTTTTAAACTTTTACGGAAAGCATCAATACAGTTTGGCAATGTGTCAAACACTTCAAAATGCCTCATTAACCCATCACTACTAAACATGGAATTGTAGGTCTAGCACCACCTAGTGGTTAGGAGTTGCTGCTTTAATGTTTTTTTGTTTTCTAAATGAAGGAAACCTGCAGCAGCTTTAACCATCAGTGGCACTACTGTTTAAAACAAGGGTTAGGAATTAAGTAGAGCAGAACAATTAAATTGGATTCCTTCTTTTTGGTGTTTAGACCTCTTATCAAGCTGAGCATCTCATGGCGTAAAAACGGCATGTTGGTGAGCAGCGGTTTGAGCGACTTCAACCGCAGACTGACCATCCTCAGCCCGATGGTGAGCGACGCCGGCTTCTATGAATGCGAGGCCGTTCTCCGCAGCAGCAGCGTGCCCTCTGTCAGCGCCGGGGCATATCTTCATGTGTTTGGTGAGAAAAACTCATGCAGCCAATTTCCTCTCGTGTTATCATAGGTGTCTGACTTTCTGTGAAGGTTTTTCTTTCCATTCACGTTTGCAGTGTTTTCTAATTACTCCGGTTACCACTATGGTTCCACAGTAATTCACACCTTTCTTTCCTATGTCAAAACTGTTGTTACACAGCATGAACAGATTTTAATGATGTGACTAATCACACCTGAACGTGTGAAATCAAAAACATTATAGAGATTTGAAGCTTTGTTTTCATGTTTTCATTGTTTTCCCTTATAGTAGTATTCATAGCGCCATTTAGGTTTTTTTTTTATGTTAAGAATGTAAAACAAAATGATTTGATAAAACTTTAATAAGCACCTTTGGTGTCAAATGCAATTGAGAACACTTCCTTTATCAGCTCTTCCATTGTGTTACAGACATTTAAATATGGAGAAAGAAAACAGTGTTGCTGAAGGGAAGAGTAATGAAACTCTTTCAATCAAAATGTTTAACAATTCAAATTGGATCTGAAAAATGCTTATTGCATTGAGAAGTTTAGGAATGTATGGAAGAGGATTAGGGCCACTGAAAAAAAAAAAATAGTTAACTGATTTTTACATTTTATTTCAGTTTAGTATGAGAAAAAAGTCAGAATTCTGCTTAGAATAAATTCAGAATTCTGAGAAAAAAGTCAGAATTCTTAGAATAAATTCAGAATTCTGAGAAAAAAGTCAGAATTCTGAGATTAAAGTCAGAATTCTGAGTTTAAAGTCAGAATTGAAGAATGTTTTCAAGATGACTTGGATAATAGCGCGTTGTGACAAACACCAGATACAGCACTGGGACTTGATCAACAGCCGATACCGCACCATGACGTCACAAACCAGTAGGTGGCAGTAGTGTTCTTTGACAAAGTGAAGCACATTCATATGAAATTACTTTTAATTAAAACACATATCATTTATTGAAAAGTATGTATTAATTTCATTTTTAAAATACTTTCAGAAGTTTAAATTTTGAATATGACCAGACTTTTCCTTTAAAAAAAATAATAAAGACTATCATTTTGGTTTCATTTTACATTCCCAAAATATGCTGTATTAATCTGACACATTAAATCCAATAAAACTTTGAAGTTTCTTGCTTGTAATGTGACAAAATGAGGAAAGGTTCAAGGTTTATAATGATATTTGCAAGGTACTGAAAGCATCATTTCGATTTGTGGGAATGAATCATTGCAATTATGCTTAAAGAAAGGATGTGGCCGAAAATAGATGTGAATCTCTCTCGTCTCAGTTGCTTATTTGGAGAAAGGCTTTGCTGTGAAGTCATGAGGCAGTAACAGTAAAACTGTATTGATTTAAATAGGAGGGAAGCTAATGGTTGCCCTCAAGAAACAGTTTAATAGCATTGCTTGAGTCACTTTGATTCCATCCCACTGAAACACTTTGATGTTTTCAAGGTTGTGATGTGACTCAAAGCATGAGGTGGGGTGAACTTTTCCTATAACACTGCTGACTTTGACATCTTTCTCTCTCTGATATTTTAAATCTGAGAGTTGTTTTTTTTTTCTTCGTTTAAGCTTTATGATCCAGAAGCTCGATAGCTTTGATGTGGTGTAGTGTCTCATTCTATATGTCACTTTTCTTTTAAGATCAAATCAAATTATGATTTTATTGACATATTTTCTGTTTTGGCAATTTTATTTTTTTGCAGTGCATTCATTTTCATTTGTTTTTTTCTTTGTTTTAAATCCGTCAGAGCCGCCACAGTTTATTAAAGAACCAGAGAAACACATCACAGCTGAGATGGAGAAGGTGGTGGACATTCCCTGTCAGGCGAGGGGTGAGTATGGGCTTTGATTTTATAAGACAAACTCTGCCAGGGTGTTATTAACAGGGACTGAATTTAAATGAAGCCGTCATGAAAGAGCAGCCATAACCCGCTGTCTGTAATCCAATTGACTCTCTGCAGGAGTTCCCCAGCCAGAAATTGTCTGGTACAAAGATGCCCTTCCCATTGATCCGGTGAAGACGCCCAGGTACAGGGTGCTGGTGGGGGGGAGCCTCCAGGTCAACGGCCTGCTGCCCGATGACACCGGCATGTTTCAGTGCTTTGCCAGAAACGCAGCTGGAGAAGTTCAGACCAACACCTACCTGGCTGTAACCAGTGAGTGCCACCCCCACCCCAGGAGCTTTCCCTGAAATCATTTCCAGGAATTTCTTCTCTTGAAGATGTAGAAAGCTATTTGTTCATTTCATTTTTCTTTTTGTTCTTCTCTTGCATAGAATTTAAATCCTAGCGTAGCTCACTTAAGCCCCTTTGTCGGATTCAGAGATGATGAGATGTAATTATGTCGGAAAATGAAAATGTGGTCTAATCTTAAAATGAAGATGGAGGAGGGACATTTTAATGCTTAATATGCGTTCCTGCTATTTTCTGTAAATGTATAACAGCTTTAATCCATCCATAGCTCCAAGAATTTGTGCAAAATGTGACGTAATCCTGAATACCAATAGAATCTCAGCTGATTAGTTAATTCTAGTAACTTTATTCATTCTTGTTAAAGGAATAGTACACCCAAAACATGATTAGCCTTCATTTTCTACTCACCCCCATGCTGAACAACACTCTGGAGTACTTTTTTGATATCTCAAATGCATCTGGAGATCTGGGAGGCTTCTTGCTGTCTGCTGACATTCAAATAATGGAGGTCTATGGCGCCCGAGGCAGAAAGGTCCATAAAAGTCCACAAAAAACGTGTCAATATTCCTCCATACTGCTCGTCCAATGTATTCCAAGTGTCCTGAGTGGGTAGCGTCCATAATTTACTCGAAACGAAGTCATTTAGAATGTTTTTAGAGCGTAAACAGTAGTGTATAGGATTTCCTAAAAGCGCGTTCACGAGTCTACGGAAGCCGGCAGACCAAACCAGATGAAAGTGCGGATTCAGCGTCTGCTCTGCCGATAATGCAAGCGTAGAAGAAGAAATGTGCTGTTTACCTGTGCAAAGAAAGAAACAACGAAAGAAAAATGTCGGACTTCAGTGTTGAGGAAGAGCATGAGTTCTTTGCCGAGCTGAATGCGCACTTTCATCTGGTTTGGTCTGCCGCGGTTTCCGTAGACTCGTGAACGCGCTTTTAGGAAATCCTATACACTACTTTTTATGCTCTAAAAACATTCTAAATGACTTCGTTTCGAGTAAATTATGGACGCTACCCACTCAGGACACTTGGAATACATTGGACGAGCAGTATGGAGGAATATTGACACGTTTTTTGTGGACTTTTATGGACCTTTCTGTCTCGGGCGCCATAGACCTCCATTATTTGAATGTCAGCAGACAACAAGAAGCCTCCCAGATCTCCAGATGCATTTGAGATATCAAAAAAGTACTCCAGAGTGTTGTTCAGCATGGGGGTGAGTAGAAAATGAAGGCTAATCATGTTTTGGGTGTACTATTCCTTTTAAGAGAATTTTAATTTAATTTATTTGTTTATTTGACAGGGACAGTACAATTAAACATTGCAACCAAATAGGTGGCCGATGTCCAAGTACATAAGGCTTGTGTCATGTTGGGTTCTAGGCGTCTAACCCACATGCAGAAATCACTCTTTGAAACAGAGAAAAAGTTAAATGATTTATTAAACAATTTTCACAAGTAAAGGATGAACTGGTTCTTCGGACTGGTCACGGGAGGGAAGCCACTGCTCAGAGAGGAATCTGATCGGCAGGGGGGGAACCTTGTGGGTCCAGAGGCTAGTCGGCAGCTAGAGGCAGAGACTGAGACGGAGTGCAGGCAGGCAGATTCCAGACAGAGATTACTTTCTCCAGGATTACAGGTTTCCAGATAAGTCAGGATCCAATACTGGCAATACTGGCAAACACTCTGGCAGGGAAGTGTCAGCCTCCTCCTCCTTAAGTAGGTCTTCTGATGAGCAGACAGGAAACAGGTGTGTAAAAGAAAGCTCATGCCCTCAGGAGGAAGATCTCAGGCGCCCTCTGGTGGAGAAAGTGGACAAGCCTCCAGATCGCCACAGCTGGTAGCCATGGGCTAATTTGCAGCCTTTGTTCCTAGTTAGGCTTTTAAAAGGTGTTAGCATTAAGGGGGAGGGAGGTTAGTAACGACACACAGATGCATAAAAAAACAAGAGAAGTTAAAAAAAAAAGAAAAGAAAAAAAAAGCCAGTTTAGTGCTCACACTCTTGATGGTCTTTGAGCCATTTTTTCAATCTTGTGGAGAAAAGTTGAACATCAGTCTGTGACTTAAGCTCCAGAGGCAAAGAGTTCCAGAGATGTGACGCTTTCACTGAGAAGGCGGACTGGCCCAGAGATGTCCGACATCTTTTAACCCTGCAGTTCCCACTAGCTCCAGCTCTTGTCCTGATTCCTTCATTTGCATACTTTAAAACAAATTTACAGATTACCTCAGGGGCAAAACCATTAAGGCATTTAAAAACAGCTTTTAAAAATGAGAAATTTATAAAATTTTCAAACCTCATTGTGTTGTATTTTTTAATAATTTTGCAGTGATGCCACTTCACCGGTTTTTGATCGAATATTTTTAATGCTTGCTTGAGAGTAAAGGTTTTAAAACAGACTTTGTGGCCTGGGCCCAAACGATGGAGCAATAACACATATGGGATAAAATCATTGCATGTAAATATACTTGTGCAGCTTGATTTGATACACATGGTCGAATCATTCGAAAACAGTTTATATTTGTCTTCATAGTTTTCGTCATTTTCTTAATATGGGCATCAAATTTCAATTTTGAATATAAAACTACCCCCAGATACTTAAATTCACCAGCCGGCTTTATTTCATGTTGATTAATAATTATTTTGAGTTTGTTGTTTATAATTCTCTTAAGGTAGAAACACATGGAGACAGTCTTGGTGTAATTCAGAGTTAAAGGAATAGTACACCCAAAACATGATTAGCCTTCATTTTCTACTCACCCCCATGCTGAACAACACTCTGGAGTACTTTTTTGATATCTCAAATGCATCTGGAGATCTGGGAGGCTTCTTGCTGTCTGCTGACATTCAAATAATGGAGGTCTACGGTGCTCGAGACAGAAAGGGCCATAAAAGTCCACAAAAACGTGTCAATATTCCTCCATACTGCTCGTCCAATGTATTCCAAGTGTCCTGAGTGGGTAGCATCCAGAATTTACTCGAAACGAAGTCATTTAGAATGTTTTTAGAGCATAAACAGTAGTGTATAGTATTTCCTGAAAGCTCGCGCCAGCGCATTCAGGACGCTACGGAAGCCGGCAGACCAAACCAGATGAAAGTGCGCATTCAGCGTCTGCTCTGCTGATAATGCAAGCGTAGAAGAAGAAATGTGCTGTTTACCTGTGCAAAGAAATAAACAACGAAAGAAAAATGTCTGAGGACTTCAGTGTTGAGGAAGAGCATGAGTTCTTTGCCGAGCTGAATGCGCACTTTCGTCTGGTTTGGTCTGCCGCGGTTTCCGTAGACTCGTGAACGCGCTTTTAGGAGATCATATACACTACTGTTTATGCTCTAAAAACATTCTAAAGGACTTCGTTTCGAGTAAATTCTGGATGCTACCCACTCAGGACACTTGGAATACATTGGACGAGCAGCATGGAGGAATATTGACAAGTTTTTGTGGACTTTAATGGACCTTTCTGTCTCGGGCACAATAGACCTCCATTATTTCAATGTCAGCAGACAGCAAGAAGCCTCCCAGATCTCCAGATGCATTTGAGATATCAAAAAAGTACTCCAGAGTGTTGTTCAGCATGGGGGTGAGTAGAAAATGAAGGCTAATCATGTTTTGGGTGTACTATTCCTTCAAGCAGTTATTTTGGAGCCACTCTGATAAGATGCACAACTGATCGATGTCTACACTAGAAAAAAAATCTAGAAATAAGTAAAAATTTGGTGTGTTTGGTGTGTAAGGTGTATTTACCCTTAATTTGAGTCGGTAAATGAGATAGTTTACCAATGGAATTAGTGTATTTGCTCTTAAAATAAGATAATTAGATGATATTTTCTTGAAATAAGACAATTCTATTGTGTTTTCTTATTTTAAGTGTAAATTGTCTTGTTCCATTGGCAAACTGTCTCTTTTATCTCCTCAGTCCAAGAACAAATGCAATCATTTTAAGAAAAGATGACTTATCTCGATGTCAATTTTTTCCAGTGTACAAACTATGATTCCCCACACCGCAAAAACGATCTAGAAATAAGTAAATTTTTCTTAAATTAAGTGCATTCACTCTGAATTTGAGTCGGTAATTGAGATAGTTTGCCAATGGAATGAGTAATTTCACTCTTAAAATAAGATAATTAGATAATATGCACTTGAAATGAGACAATGCAATTGTGTTTTCTTATTTTAAGTGTAAATTGTCTTGTTCCATAGGCAAAATGTCTTTTTTACCTCCTTAATTCAAGAACAAATGCACTTATTTTAAGAAAAAAATGACTTATCTAGATCTAGATTTTTTGCAGTGCAGAAAGCTCACCAAACTTTACAGGTAGTGGAAAAATTGCAGTATTTGGTGAAACAGTTGCCCTGTGTTGTGAAATCATTAGCATGCTAAACATTTAAAGGCGTTTTAAGAAATCTGACAAATGACAGCTGAAATCCTTCGGATAAGATGGTTCCTTTGTGACGAAACTGTTTCAACGACTATCTGAATTCTTACTTGGTGCATTGTATGATGGAGGAGGAGGAAAAAACACAAGACTGCTTCTGTTTTGAGAAGACCTAAACACCACCTGGTCCTCGATAAGCAGAGGAAATGAACAATTGTTCCTCCATTCTAACCTTAGAGAACAGAAAGCTGTCATTGAGAGCCATGTTTGCATCCTCTCTCCTGACTCGAAAATAATTTGCAGATTATTTTGTTCTTTATCTGAGCTTGTGTCACTGCAGGAATTTGAAAATCAGTGGTAATTGTACTCTCGCTGTGCATCTTTTCTGCAAGTTTCTGACATCTAATTTTCTTCACCGCGTCTACCTTCCTGCTGCTTTCAATCCATGATGCACCTTGTTATCAGAATTCATAATATTCTAAGTCACTAAATCCCTCTTTTCGTCCTTATTTCTGTTCCTACAACGCTGCTACCTTTCCCTCTCCCTCCTCTGTTCAGGTTCCAATTCATCGCTCTTTTCACCCAATACATCATTATTTCCAATTTTTCTGAGTTCAGATATTTACTTTGCTCCTGTGACAAACTCCTGATGCATCTTTTCTTTTAGTAGTTATAGTTTCTTGTCTTTCCATAAGGGGCTTTGATTTATTGCACATCACACACAGGGATTTTAGTTGCTTTGTGAGGGGCTTCTCTTTCCATTTATGATTAGATTTCTCCTTTTCCTTTCCATACTTTTTCTATCTCTGTGTGTAAAATATAAACAGTTGGCACACCCTTGTGTCAGCGGGGGGAAGGCCGTGTCAATCCCTTTAGAATTAGTGGGACAAAGCGAAGACTAAGCTCTCTGATGTTGCAGGTTGGGGCTTAGAAATATTTGTGAAAGGCAGCTTTGGCTTAGATAGGTGCATTAGCCCCTTGCACGTTCTTGTTACTGTACTGAGCTCTCTTTGCTCTATGTGTGTGATTTGTCTTCCCTCAGGCATCGCACCGAACATCACAGCCGGACCCTCTGACAGCACAGTGATTGACGGAATGTCAATCATCCTGCACTGTGAGACCTCAGGAGCGCCGAGGCCCGCTATAACCTGGCAGAAAGGTCTCTGTTACACACAGAAACGCGTATGCAGCCTCATGAAATGAAGGCTGTTATCACATATACATCTATATGCTCCCCTGTTAACTTCTATGTTCGTTGACACTGAATTTCAAAAAGGTCAAATGTTCAAAGAGCTGCTCTCGGTCTCCGACAAAATCCTCCACTAAATTTACTGGAAACTACTTGGAAAATATGCAGCAAATCATGACGTAAAATTATCCTTTTTTACAGGAGGCTATTAATTTATTGTACTCATCTGTGCCAAAAAAAAACGGTCATTTTCAGAGACAAATTAGATTAAAACCCCACACTGCAAAAAATGTAAATCTAAATAAGTCATTTGTTCTTAAAATAAGTGCATTTTTTCTTGAATTGAGGAGGTAAGTGAGACACTTTGCCAATGGAACAAGACAATTTACATTTGAAATAAGAAAAAACTATTGCATTGTCTTATTTTAAGTGCATATTATCTAATTATCTTATTTTAAATGTAAAAATACTAATTCCATTGGCAAACTGTCTTATTTACCTGCTCAAATTAAGGGTAAATACACCTAATTTAAGAAATTTTTACTTAATTACAGATCGTTTTTGCAGTGCACTTTTCATAAACAGAATCAGCGCATAAAGGTTTGACTCTAATCATACTTAAGCTGCTAAAGTTGCTTTGAAAGAAAGGACGTCATTAAGTCTAAGTTTTAGATAAAGGCCACCTATTTGAAAATGTATATTTCTACAACCCTTGCTGATTTTGATTAGGGCTGCAATTAACCATTATTTGACAAATTGATTAATCTGTCTTTTTTTTATTAATCCATTAATAATTGGATAGCCACAGGTTCCTTCATAAACACTTTTTACAACATTAAACCAGGTGAAACTCAAACTTTTCTCCTTGGATTTCTGTGTAGAGCATATTGACAGCCTATTTTATTTATTTTTTATCTTAAAAAGTGTTGCACCGATACCAGTATCGGGCGGGGCCCTGATCCAATCAATCAAATAGGGCGCCAATACTGCACAGCCAGGTATCGGGTAGGGGTGTAAATCACATCCATCGTGGCGATTCGATTCAGTATCGATTTCCTGACCCAACGATTCGATTATTTTCGATACTCAAGAATACACCACGATTCGATTCGATTAATCGATTAATCTGTAAAAAATTTTATTAATTTTCTTTTTTTTTTTTTACACCTTACAGGCTAAACAAAGTGTTAAGTTTGAAATAAATAAATGAAAGCTATAATATCGTTACGCATTTTTTTTTTTTAGAAACAACAGCAAATATCAGAAGTAGAAAAGTTGCATAAAACAATACTGCAAAAATACTGCAGAAAATCAGTGCAATGAGTGCAATGAAATACCTCGGCTCCAGACGTCCCGCCCCCTCCACAGACGCTCTGCTGCTCCTCTCCCAGATTGTAGCTGACCACCAACAGTGCCGCAGACAGGAGGCCGGCTTGTTTTGATTTTATGACCAAAATTGCGGAAAACAACTCGTGAAGTTTGACCCGCTAGAAGAGCGAGGTGCACGAGAACGCTGAGACCATTTTTCCACCTGGATCTCTGCTCTTTTTGGCCCTCATGTCCCTCCATCGTCGGACTAAACTCGCCCCCACTTCCTCGTCGCCTCGGCCGTATCTAGACCCACAGCGTGTAGCACAGACCACGCTTCAATACTGAGCATAATTTAAAAATGTCTGTGTCAAGCTTACCACAACACACTGCTGTAAGAGTATAACCAGGAAGCGAGGTAGGAGGGCAAAATGGTTTTAGCGCCACCGCAGCACGGGAGGGAGAATTACGGCCAGGAGCAAATGGATAAAAATATATCGGAGGAAAAAAAAAAACATGATTCTATTCTCTTGTGGACGTGACGATGCATCGGATCGTCGGCTGTTGGATCGATGCATCGATACAAAAAGATTATTATTTACACCCCTAGTATCGGGTATCGGGGCCAGAAAATGGCATCGATGCAACACTGATCTTAAATGCAAAATGTTTATATCTTTTTTTGCAATCTTGGTATAATTACTGCTCTCAGTGGGTCACTCTGTCAGCTAAAGGCATGCTTCAGAGTCTCAATACTCCATTTAACAATTAATCGATTAATACACTGATTAATCGCAATGAATCCAATTAATGTTTTAGTTTTGATTGCACACAGATACATATTCTACCATAGCTTTCAAATCCATACTTATTATTCCTCTAAAATGATTTTTCTCTTGTTTCATCCTTCTGTCATTGCAACTTTCTGTTTGCAGGAGAGCGCGTTTTGGCCAGTGGCTCAGTGCAGCTGCCCAGGTTCACTCTGCTGGAGTCAGGCAGTTTGCTCATATCCCCTTCCCACATCACTGATGCCGGGACCTACACCTGTATGGCAAGCAATTCTAGGGGAATCGATGAGGCGTCCGCTGACCTCATTGTCTGGGGTAAGTTTCCAGAGGAGCAGTTTGACCAAACACACATTTAAATGCACAACATTTCAAAGGAATCAGGGCAAAAGCTGAGTGATTTTGTTAAGGACTATGAATAAAACATTTTGTGGGAGACTTGCTTTGTTTCTTCATTTGGAGCTTGTCAGTTTAACCAGCATAAGCGTCGGCTGTGTTTTTCTCTCTGACCCTGTATTTGAGGAAACATGTTCTTTCTCTATTCCCTCATGCCTTTGATTTGTTTCCACAGCTCGCACTCGGATTACCACCCCCCCACAGGACCAGAGCGTCATCAAAGGGACTAAGGCCATTATGACCTGTGGAGTCACACACGACCCCAGTGTAATTATCAGGTAAGGATCTGTTTACAGGCATGTGAAGACAAGGATGCATTATATAGGAGACAACCAGCTTTCTGAAAGTTACATCAACTGATGTCAGAAAATGACTTTCCGTTATTGTTTTCCGCTTTGAATTTCTTTACATTGTCATTTTACAACCACAAGCAACACTGGAAAAAAAGCGAAATCTAGATAAGTAAATTTTTCTTAAAATAATTGCATTTGTTATTAGATTGAGGAGGTAAAAGAGACATTTTGCCAATGGAACAAGACAATTTACATTTACACTTCAAAAAATTGAAATCTAAATAAGTAATTTTTTCTTGCAATAAGTGCATTTTTTCTTGAATTGAGGAGATAATTGAGAAACTTTGCCAATGGAACAAGACAATATACAGTTAAAATAAGAAAACACAATTGCATTGTCTTATTTTAAGTGCATATTATCTAATTATCTTATTTTAAGGCTTAAAATACTCATTCAAATGGCAAACTATCTTATTTACTCTGCTCAAATTAATGGTAAATACACTTAATTTAATATATTTTTTCTAATTTTTAGGTGGTTTTTGCGGTTTACAATGAGAAAACACAAGTGGATTGTCTTATTTTAAGGGAATTGGTATCTAATTATCCTATTTTAAGAGTGAAAATACTCTACTTCACTTACCTACTCAAATTAAGGGTAAAAACACTTAATTTAAGACATTTTATTTATTTCTAGATCATTTTTCCAGTGAAGGTGTTTTATCAAGATTTTATTCTAAAGACCAGAACAAAGTAAAAGAAAAATACAAGCTGCTTTTGATTTTCAAAATAAAACAAATCTGATTAGTTTGGTGAGTTTACATATTTATCCCTCTTTTGCTCTTAAACAAAAAAACAGTGCAAATGGCCCTCCAAACTAGTAAACAGTGTAAATATGTGCGTAATAATGATTACACTGGAAAAACGATCTAGAAATAAGTAAAAAATGTCTTAAATTAAGTGTATTTTGCCTTAATTTGAGTAGTTAAATGAGATAGTTTGCCAATGGAATGAGCATGTTTACTCTTAAAAAAAGATAATTGGATAATATTCACTTGAAATAAGACAATGCAATTATGTTTTCTTATTTTAAATGTAAACTGTCTTGTTCCATTGGCAAAATGTCTCTTTTATCTCCTCAATCCAAGAACAAATGCACTTACTTTAAGAAAAAATAAGTTATCTATTTAAATTTTTTCCACTGTAGCCTTAATCTCAGCAGAGACAATCCAGTTGAGATAAGGAATGTGTTTTCCAAAGGAATATTGGACAAGACTGGCACCAGCTTCCGGAGTTACATTACATTCAAGACCAAATATAGAATAAGGGGAGAAAAAATGGACAAAAAAAAAAAATTTAGATAAAAAAAAAAATCCCCCTCTTTAAAATTTTACAGACATTTTTTTTCCTACAATCTTTAGCCATTTTTAACAACATGTACTGTAGAGCAGCACCTTTAACTCCAAGCTTTCCTGTGGGTGTCGCCGTGCAGATAGAGCAGAAAGCTGTCAAGATTTCTCTCACAGTTCAGTTCGGACTTTTGGGACCGAATATAAAAGTAAATTTCTCACAAACAATTTAACCTCCAGTGGCTTTTCCATTTAAGTAGTTCAGCAAATAAGAAGGAAGCGATCCACCTTATGAATAAAAGTGTGCAAGTCATACAGTCTATGCTGCAGGCTATCCACCTAACCTGTGCTTCTTCATTCCGTGATGTTTGAAACCTTTTAAAGCTGATATTAATCTTAAAGCTCAGGGATAAACAGCATCCAGTGAATGAATACATTTACTGTAAGCAAAGCATGTATAGAATGTCACCATAATCGAGCGTAAACATAAACCTAGCTTCAAATAGTCGCTCTTTAGCCCCGAAAGAGACGCTTGATAAACACGATAACGCATTCATGCATTGCTTGTTTGTCAGAAATTACTTTTGACGCTTTTAAAATACTTGGATTTCTTTTTTTTTTCATTTGGAAGGTCATTTTTAGTAAAAAGGTTTTCAATCTTAATAAAATTCTGTTAGAAAAGAAAAAATGTGTTTGGAAAAAAAAACAGTTATATTTATGGATTTAATGGCATCCAGAATTTCTATGTTTTGATGGATTTTTTTCCTTATTTTTGATCAAATAAAATGCTAATTTTTCATTCCTAATCAACATTGTTGCCCAATCTGAACACAAACCAGTTATCCTTTCTTATTCTGTCTTATTTCCAGCGCATTTTATCTAATTATCTTATTTCAATCTGAAAAACTCCCACAGAGAGAAAAGATAATTAGAAGAATTTATTGATAAGAAAGTATAGTCTTTGGCGCTCAGACCTCGGCAGGAACATTCATGCTGAATTATGCTTTAACATGCATGAGTAGATGAATGTGAATAGGGATGTTCCCCCGGGCCTGAAACTGGTGGTGGTTTAATCCGAGCTGGTTGACAAGGTGATCTGCTGAGCAGAATTGTGGGACTAGAAGACTGAGGGAGCTGACGCCAGGCTTCACTCAGACTCGGGATATAGCGGTCCTGCTTGGTGATGCAGGTACCGTAAACTGTCCATGATGAGCAAGCATGAAGCGACAGTGGAGAGGAAAAACTCCCCTTGGGAAGAAACCTCTGGCAGAACCGGGCTCAACATGGTGGTCTTCTGCCGGACCAATGCGATGAGATGAGGGATGGTGACAACTGGGATTAATACTCTCTGATGAGGTTGAGGTGAAGTCGTGTCATAGAGGACGATTCAGCTGCGATGGCGGAGAAGGGGATGGAGGTGGCTGGATTGTCGTCTGAATCGAAATCCGACATTGCGATTGCAGGATAGCGGCTGTGGTGAGATTTGAGGGAGTTTATAAAGTGGAAGCAGGACGCTGATTTGGCTTCATGGTGGAGTAGTTCGAAGCTGATTGGCTCGCTTCAGAGACGGATCGGCTTCTGATTGATGGAGGCAAGTCAGAGTTTCTTCAATTGAACTTCCGCTAGAGCTTCATTTCAATCTGAAAAACTCCCACAGAGAGAAAAGATAATTAGAAGAATTTATTGATAAGAAAGTATAGTCTTTGGCGCTCAGACCTCGGCAGGAACATTCATGCTGAATTATGCTTTAACATGCATGAGTAGATGAATGTGAATAGGGATGTTCCCCCAAAAAGCCGAGGTCGAGGCCGGAGAGTCCGTATGCTCGTAGGGCATACACTAGGGACAGAATAAAGAATGCGTAATGAAATGCTGAGAAGGTTTGCGAACAACTTACCGAGCCAGGTTGTTGATGAGGATGGCGACCACGGTAGACGCCGAAAACTTACCGATGATGATTTACCCATGATGATGATGATGAACCCGTGATGATGATGATGATGATGAACCCGTGATGATGATGATGATGATGATGAACCCATGATGATGATGATGACCCCAAGATGATGATGATGATGATGAACCCATGATGATGATGATGATGATGAACCCATGTTGATGATGATGAATCCGTGATGATGATGATTTACCCATGATGATGATGATGAACCCGTGATGATGATGATGATGATGAACCCATGATGATGATGAACCCATGATGATGATGATGAATCCGTGATGATGATGATTTACCCATGATGATGATGAACCCGTGATGATGATGATGATGATGAACCCATGATGATGATGAACCCATGATGATGATGAACCCATGATAATGATGAACCCATGATGATGATAACCCCATGATGATGATGATCCCATGATGATGATGAACCCATGATGATGATGAACCCATGATGATCCCATGATGATCCCATGATGATCCATGATGATGATGAACCCATGATGATGATGATCCCATGATGATGATGATCCCATGATGATGATGAACCCATGATGATGATGATGATTTACCCATGATGATGATGATGATTTACCCATGATGATGATGATGAACCCATGATGATGATGAACCCATGATGATGATGATCCCATGATGATGATGATCCCATGATGATGATGAACCCATGATGATGATGATGATTTACCCATGATGATGATGATGATTTACCCATGATGATGATGATGAACCCATGATGATGATGAACCCATGATGATGATGAACCCATGATGATGATGATCCCATGATGATGATGATCCCATGATGATGATGAACCCATGATGATGATGAACCCATGATGATGATGGTGATGAACCCATGATGATGATTTACCCATGATGATGATGATTTACCCATGATGATGATGAACCCATGATGATGATGAACCCATGATGATGATGGTGATGAACCCATGATGATGATGAACCCATGATGATGATGGTGATGAACCCATGATGATGATGAACCCATGATGATGATGATGAATCCGTGATGATGATGATGATCCCATGATGATGATGAACCCGTGATGATGATGATGATGATGAACCCATGATGATGATGAACCCATGATGATGATGAACCCATGATAATGATGAACCCATGATGATGATAACCCCATGATGATGATGATCCCATGATGATGATGAACCCATGATGATGATGAACCCATGATGATCCCATGATGATCCCATGATGATGATGAACCCATGATGATGATGATCCCATGATGATGATGATCCCATGATGATGATGAACCCATGATGATGATGATGATTTACCCATGATGATGATGATGATTTACCCATGATGATGATGATGATTTACCCATGATGATGATGATGAACCCATGATGATGATGAACCCATGATGATGATGATCCCATGATGATGATGATCCCATGATGATGATGAACCCATGATGATGATGATGATTTACCCATGATGATGATGATGATTTACCCATGATGATGATGATGAACCCATGATGATGATGAACCCATGATGATGATGAACCCATGATGATGATGATCCCATGATGATGATGATCCCATGATGATGATGAACCCATGATGATGATGAACCCATGATGATGATGGTGATGAACCCATGATGATGATTTACCCATGATGATGATGATTTACCCATGATGATGATGAACCCATGATGATGATGAACCCATGATGATGATGAACCCATGATGATGATGGTGATGAACCCATGATGATGATTTACCCATGATGATGATGATTTACCCATGATGATGATGAACCCATGATGATGATGAACCCATGATGATGATGATCCCATGATGATGATGATCCCATGATGATGATGGTGATGAACCCATGATGATGATTTACCCATGATGATGATGATTTACCCATGATGATGATGATTTACCCATGATGATGATGACGATTTACCCATGATGATGAGGATGACTTACCCATGATGATGACGATGAATCTTGCGGATGAAGATGATGATGATGAATCCTGCGGATGACGATGATGAATCCTGCGGATGACGATGATGATGAATCCTGTGGATGATGATGATGATGATGATGATGTATCCCATTATGATGACGATGATAATGAATCTTGTGGATGAGTCTGATAATGAATCTTGCGGATGAGTCTGAAAATGATCTTGCGGATGAGTCCATATAGAACATATAACATGACGGGATACAGACACATGACGAGACGCAGACATGGTGCATATTGATGCATTGGAAATGCAAGCAAAATGGCGTAAAGGATGCATGACGAGACACAGATAGGGAGCATGTGATGCATTAGGGAATGAATCTTGCGGATGAGTCTGATAATGAATCTTGCAGATGAGTCTGATAATGAATCTTGCGGATGAGTCTGATAATGAATCTTGCGGATGAGTCTGATAATGAATCTTGCGGATGAGTCTGATAATGATCTTGCGGAGGAGTCTGATAATGATCTTGCGGATGATTTCTTGCGGATGATAACATATATGAAGAATTGATGCATTAGGGAATGCATGACGAGACACGGACCAGACGTGACGTGACACACAGGAGAATGCATGTAAATGCCTGACATAAAGGTGAGATTGCATGAATGCGAGCCAGAATGAAGACAGCATGAATATAGCAAGGAGACAGCATGGAAGACTGCATGAAGCAGGGAATAATGAAGAAAACTGATAAGGAGTGGGAGTAGAAAATGAGTTAGAGGATGGTCGTGATTAGGTCAGAAAATTATGAGAATGAGTTGAACCACCACCAGTATTTGTAATAGAGTTACCTAGAGGCAGAGAGAGCGCTGAGCTGCGAGAATTGGTGAGAGTTCTGGGCGGATGAATGAGGTATAGGCTGGTGAACCATCGGCCCAGAGCTGAGGGAAGCCTCAGAACCCCCGCGAGTAGCTGCGATGCAGCTGCTCGGTCCAGAACGAATGCCCAGATTACCTACTAGAGGGAAGGCCACATGATTCTAAGAGTATCCTGAGGTGGTGAAGGAACCATGAGTGGACGTAGGGTAACCCTTGGGGGAAATGAAGGTGCTTAGAATGCCTGAAACATGACGCGCCGAGATGATGAAACGTTAGTGACTGCTGCCAGGATGCTTCTGATGAAGGGCATGAGAGACTGGGAGGAGGAGTGACTTTATTAGTGGCTTCAACTACTACGATGTTATCGCAGTGGGCGGACGCGATTCCTTCCCAAAGCCCCACGATGGCAAGCTAGCTAAGGGTAGACCTCACACAAGCATAATTGGGTGTGAATAAAAGAGGCATGAACCCGCAAACCACTTGTCCTGAAGAACCCCCCAAAACCTACGGATGCAGCATCCATAAAATTTTTGAAGCATGGCAGGAGATAGATAATGTCGACATAGAAAAGAAATTTCGTTCCAATTTAGAAGCAGTCTGACCAGGAGATCTGAACGGCAGCCTACGTTAGCTGACCTAGCAAGGAGCGCAATTGGCATTAGAAATGACTGATGGAGAACATCAGTTTTGTATTTTTTTTTTTATTATTATTATTATTATTATTATTATTATTATTATTATTATTATTATTATTATTATTATTATTATTATTATTATTATTATTATTATTATTATCAAACGACAGATTATGAGGAGACAAGACGATAATCAGAAAAATAATAAGGGGTGGTAAGATGACGGGCCGCTAAGACTGAGGTACGATTTATGTGAAGCATGCACGGCGGGGATAGACTGATATTGAATGGCCTCCTGCGGAAGCTATGGTCATGCGATAGATGCTGAATGCGGCAGGAAATTGCCAATAGAGGATCTCTGAATAGACGGAGATCAGATGATTTAAGGAAAACTGTGATGTCACCTGCTGAAGCGACCTGCTGATTGACTTCAGGGGAGGGAAGAATAAGAAAGACTAAATTAAAATATTTCCCCTGGATAGTTAGAACGAGGCTAGTGGAAATATCAGCATGCATGTTAATATAAGGTATGCCTGAATAAGAGGCAGACAAAGCATAAAGAGCGAACTCAAATAGATAGAAAATTATGAATGAAAACATGGTTGAATACGTCTTACCTAAGGCTGGCCCGGCGGGCGTTCCCTAATATGAATGAGGGGAGGGGGAGGTCCCTCTGAGCAGACAGCGGCAGGGATGACGTGGCAGTGCAGGGATTTCCACGTTTGGAGCGTGCGGACAGCGTCAAACGGATTGAGTGAGAGAGTCCGGTGGAGCGGAGGGAGGCTGAGAGCTGTTAAACGCCAGAAGGGCTAGACGGGGGAGCTGTTATGAATCAGGAAGCTGAAGAAGGTCCAAGGCTGCATCGAAACGATGAGAAGGAGCGGGCGTAGCGGTGACTGTTGCTGGGACAGATCCGGGAGGCCTTCTGCGCCTGGCGAGGGGAGCGGAGGACTTGCATGTCTTTGCGGCCAGGAATCGGAGCAGATTGAAGAGCGGAAGGCGAGGGAGATGAATCACGAGGAGGTAAGAGGGAGGCTCGTTGAGACAGCTGAGCAGAGTCTAGGTCGGAGCCTGGCAATATACCCTTGGAGTGTAACGCGGAAGAAGGAGATGAAAGCGGCTAGACGGGAGCTTCTCCGAGCAGGGAAAATTGGATTGTCGTCTGAATCGAAATCCGACATTGCGATTGCAGGATAGCGGCTGTGGTGAGATTTGAGGGAGTTTATAAAGTGGAAGCAGGACGCTGATTTGGCTTCATGGTGGAGTAGTTCGAAGCTGATTGGCTCGCTTCAGAGACGGATCGGCTTCTGATTGATGGAGGCAAGTCAGAGTTTCTTCAATTGAACTTCCGCTAGAGCTTCATTTTAAGAGTAAATCTCCTCATTCCATTGGCAAAATATCTCATTTACTGAATCAAATTAAGGATAAATATACTTAGGCTACGTTCACACTGCAGCCTGAAGTGACCCAATTCCGATTTTTTTGCCCATATGTGACCTGTATCAGATCTTTTTATGACAGTCTGAACGACACAGATCGGATTTTTTCAAATGCGACCCAGGCCACTTGGATATGTGGTCCTGAATCCGATACGTATCTGATCTTTTCAAATGCGACCTGTGTCTGTACGGCCAGGTCGCATTCATCCGACCTACACGTCATTGATACTTGACAAATGTTACTAAACGTTACTAATCTGCATCCTACTAAGCAGAGGCGGGAAAAACTAACAACCATTGCGGAAGATAACACAGAGAGCAGTCAATGGAGAGAAAGTGAGGTTGCTGACTTAATTCATATTTGGAAAGATAGCTCGATTCAGACCAAACTCGAAGGGTCTTACCGGAACCTGGCTCTCTTTCTTTTTGATCTTCTTAAAAAGATTTCGTTCGTAATGTGCCTGCTCCTGTTGGATAAGAACTTAAAGAACGCAATATACGCTGCGGTATTACGAGTCATGTTTACTTCCGCAAACACTGAGGATGCTTGCTACATGTGACGTCATCGCGTCCTCGAGTGCGCATGCGGGACACTTCGGTTGAACGCTTTCAGTGCCCACAGTAGATCACATACAAGTTGCATATACTTGGAAGTGTGAACGGACACGCAAAAAAATCCGATTTCAGAAAAAAATCGGAATTGAGCATTAAGGCCTGCAGTGTGAACGTAGCCTTAGTTTAAGAAATTTTTACTTATTTCTACATCATTTTTCCAGTGTGGTCTGTGCCTTTCTAAACTCATTTGGGATATTTAAGGATGTAAAGTTGAGCCATGTGTTATAACATTCTTTTAGTTTAATTGTTTAAAAGGAAGCATTTCAGTCAACGTCATTAGAAAAACATCTTATTTACCTGCTCAAATTAAGGGTAAATACACTTAATTTAAGACATTTTTTACTTAGATGTTTTTTGCAGTGTAAAAATTGGGTCACACCAAATGAACATTAAAAAGATGTCCAACACCTTAACTAGGACGCATCTGCATTTTAAATTCATGCTAGAAGCTGTGGATGCTGAATATTTGCTGTGTTGAGCTGTTCTGTTCTTTGTCTTGCAAACTAAGGTGCGGGTGGGATTTCTTTTCTTTGACCAATTACAAAAAAAAGTAGATTTAGTACATTTTAAAGGAAGTTCTTTTAAAAATGTCATCTCTGCAATCAGTTTATCTGAATGAGGTTGCTACAGAAATATCCTTTTCTTGTATGGAGCATCAGAACCCAGCATACTGGTGACCAACTGTGCTGGGAGCCTCCAATGAAAGCTCTCTATGGTGGACCAGGCAGTCAGGCATCTACCGCTGCTATTTGTTGCAGCTGAAGGTGAATATACAGTAACAGCCATTCAAATTGGTCAAACGCCGGCCGAATGGCGGCCCACTTCCCTCCAACTCCCAGTGAAACCCTCTTCAACTTCCAGCCACTGGTGTGACAGGGTCCATAGTGTTTTACTCTGACTCCATCCTTGCACTGAATTACAGTGTCTTTTCTTTAGATCCAGCAAAGCGCCCATCAAGGAAAGTTGGGAAATTTTTAATTGCTACTACTGTAGTGTTTTAGGTTTGTGGTAAAAACTGCAGGAACCAAAATGTAAAATCAAATCTTTTTGGCCATCAGGTTTTGGTAATTTGTAGTTCATGTAGGTATTTCTAAACACAGCCTAATAACAAAATATTCAGGGTTCCTACAGCATAAGGCAAGTTAAATTCAAGACTTTTTAAGACTTTTTAAGGCCACTTGAAATAAAAATTTCAAGAAACACAAGAAAAACCTGCTTGCGACAACTTAACCCAAAGGTTTATTTTAACATAAACCACTGCACTAATGTTTCGAATTTTTGAAAAGCTTCCCATACAGGAAGAAAGCTAAAAACACACAAATGACAGATATATTTTAACAATTAATGAGCTTATGTTTGTAAAAGACATAAATAGTATTTCCATTTGCATTGCTTCAGAACAAAAACAGCAAAATGGTGCAGAAATCCGGTCCAGGTTTTCCTTCCTGTGATCCCTCTCTTGACACCCAAAACACTGGACGTAGACAAAATGATCCACAGAGGAAAAACTGCTGGTTAAATAAATAAAAATACCAACCAAAATGACATAAACTCATCTAAAAAGAATAAGTCTAAAGCTAGAGGAGGAAGACGTCTTTATCACAAGGATTCAGGCTTCACATCATCATCATCGTCTGAAGAAAAGAAATGTTCCACCAGAACCTGTGAAAGGTTAGACTATCTACTTTGCTCTAGATCAAACCACTCCAACACACAGTTTCTGGTCTTAGTTTGAATTTTGACAAATACAGTGTTAAATAAGTCAGTAGGCTTACCGAAATACTGTGACATAAGACAGCAAGATTTAAAAAGTGTCAGACAGCCAGCTCCACTTTACATGACTTGTCACTCAGGTTTACAAGAAAAGCATTTGGTTCACATGCTCTCTGTTTAAATCCTGTTATATGAAGGCTTTAGAGGTTTGTCCAGGAACATTAATGAAAAGTATTATGAGGAAAATCAAAACAAAGACATGTTGTGAAGTTTTAAAAAAAACAAGGAAAGCTCCAAGTACTTAGAAATTAATTTCCATAAAGAAAGCCCATTTTCTTCTCTTCAGGTAACACAGAATACATGTCAGATTAAATAATAGTACTTATACGTCAGCGATAGTATCTAGGTGTTACTTTACTGTATGTCTCGTAACATGTTCGTTGGTTGTGCTGTTCTTTTTACATACACTATATTGCCAAAAGTATTTGCTCACCCATCCAAATTATTGGAATCAGGTGTTCCAATCACTTCCATGGCCACAGGTGTATAAATTCAAGCACCTAGGCATGCAGACTGTTTTTACAAACATTTGTGAAAGAATGGGTCGCTCTCAGGAGCTCAGTGAATTCCAGCGTGGAACTGTGATAGGATGCCACCTGTGCAACAAATCCAGTCGTGAAATTTCCTCGCTCCTAAATATTCCACAGTCAACTGTCAGCTGTATTATAAGAAAATGGAAGTGTTTGGGAACGACAGCAACTCAGCCACGAAGTGGTAGGCCACGTAAACTGACGGAGCGGGGTCAGCGGATGCTGACGCGCATAGTGCGAAGAGGTCGCCAACTTTCTGCAGAGTCAATCACTACAGACCTCCAAACTTCATGTGGCCTTCAGATTAGCTCAAGAACAGTGCGCAGAGAGCTTCATGGAATGGGTTTCCATGGTCGAGCAGCTGCATCCAAGCCATACATCACCAAGTGCAATGCAAAGCGTCGGATGCGGTGGTGTAAAGCACGCCGCCACTGGACTCTAGAGCAGTGGAGACGCGTTCTCTGGAGTGACGAATCGCGCTTCTCCATCTGGCAATCTGATGGACGGGTCTGGGTTTGGCGGTTGCCAGGAGAACGGTACTTGTCTGACTGCATTGTGCCAAGTGTAAAGTTTGGTGGAGGGGGGATTATGGTGTGGGGTTGTTTTTCAGGAGCTGGGCTTGGCCCCTTAGTTCCAGTGAAAGGAACTCTGAATGCTTCAGCATACCAAGACATTTTGGACAATTCCATGCTCCCAACTTTGTGGGAACAGTTTGGAGCTGGCCCCTTCCTCTTCCAACATGACTGTGCACCAGTGCACAAAGCAAGGTCCATAAAGACATGGATGACAGAGTCTGGTGTGGATGAACTTGACTGGCCTGCACAGAGTCCTGACCTCAACCCGATAGAACACCTTTGGGATGAATTAGAGCGGAGACTGAGAGCCAGGCCTTCTCGTCCAACATCAGTGTGCGACCTCACAAATGCGCTTCTGGAAGAATGGTCAAAAATTCCCATAAACACACTCCTAAACCTTGTGGACAGCCTTCCCAGAAGAGTTGAAGCTGTTCTAGCTGCAAAGGGTGGACCGACGTCATATTGAACCCTATGGATTAGGAACGGGATGTCACTTAAGCTCATATGTGAGTCAAGGCAGGTGAGCAAATACTTTTGGCAATATAGTGTATCTTTGCAGTTGATAAAGCAGACTGAAGATGTTTTATTATTATCTCTCCTTTATCTCCTCTTTCTTTCATCTTTTCTCTATTTTTCCTGTTTTTCCTTTCCTGCTCTTCTTACATTGCAGTGTCCATATATTCTGTAAAACTCCCTGCATAATTATTATAAAGCTATTTATATGCATAAACCAAGAGGAACACTATGGCGATAGCCGCACTGCTCCGCTTGTGAAAGTAAAATCTGTTGGGCTCTTTTTGGCATCAAGACAATTATTCGTATTGTCACATAGCCAGACAGGACAAAGTTAAGAAAAAAACAAACAAACAGGGAAACGTAGCACTCACAATGTCTCTGGCTGTTAACAGGGCACTGCTATCTTAAAATAATGCATTAATCATTGAGAAACACCAGCCATCTGCAGCTCATGTGGTATAATGGGTTTACACACTGGAAAAAATTGAAATGTAGATAAGTCATTTTTTTTTTTTAATAAGTGCATTTGCTCTTGAATTGAGGAGGTAAAAGAGACATTTTGCCAATGGAACAAGACAATTTACTCTAAAAATAAAAAAACACAATTGCATTGTCTTTTTTCAAGTGCATTTTATCTAAATATCTTATTTTAAGAGTAAAAATACTCATTCCACTGGCAAAATATCTAATTTAACTACTCAAATTAAGGGTAAAAATACTTAATGTAACGAAGTTTTTCCAGTGTAGTAAGATTAGTGTAAATAAACATGTAATTATAAGTGTCTAAATGTGTAAATAAAAGTCAACAAACATAACTAAATATACGATTTTTTATTTGTTTCTTGCTGTTAACTCGTTGGCTTTATCTCTAAGAATATAACTTTAGAAGTTATCGGTACAAGTTATTGTTATTGACAGCTTTCTTACCCCAATCTGGATAATAAATACTATTTAAATACCTTTTGATTTTTTATTGTCAAAAACTGTTAAAAATGCCATTCATCAGTTGTTTCCACATCAGGATTTTTTCAATATTTTGTGTAAATTTATCACACAGAATCGCAATTTAATACTAAAATATGTTTGAAATCTGCTTAGATGAAAAAAAAAAAAAAAGATGACTGTAACCTGAATTTACTTGTAAAATTATAGTTTAGGTTGTGAATAAAACAAAACTGAACCGCCTTTATATTCGTAAATTATGCTTTTATAATATCTTTAGTTGTAGATTTTCACTAAACATCCTTGAATTACTCTAATAAAAAAAGAATTAACAGTGAAAGATATGAGAGAAACCAACAAAAAGGTACGTATGCGAGATAAAAGTGTTTGGCACAAACTTTTCCAATCCCGCTGCTGTTGATTCACTGCAACTCGAGCCTTTCAACAGAATTATTACTGAACTCCTGCCTTGTTCCCGACATCAGTCATTATCAACAGACTCTTTCCTCCCTTTTATACACAAACGAGAAACTACATCTAAAGCAGTGCTGAGCTGTGCAGCTATGATGAACGCGGATCTGCTGTTTGATATGCAGCCATTAGGCGTTCAGACGCACTCAGGTCAGCTCTGATGGTGAGTTTGAAGGAAAGGAGGGAAGAGAATGAAACGGCTCGCTAATTACACGTTCGTCTGGGATCATGGCTGCAGTAAATGGAAGATGACAAAGTTGTCTGTGTAGACTATAACTGAGCTGGATATTGATGCTAAAGTTTTACATTCCTGTAGGCGGCTCAAGTGTTAAAACACTGTCTGATGTTTAACCTCAAGGACAAACCTGAGAGGATTCAGGTAAAATAACAGAAAAGGCTGAGATTTTTCTTTGCTATTTCTGTTGCATAATTTTCCCACATCAGCTTATATCAGAATTTAAACAAATTCTAGTCATTTAGCTTTAATTTTAAAGTATTTTACTCCAAACCAGCCTGTTACTTACAGAGGGCCAGCTCTACCATATTTAAAATAAATACAGAAATAAATAAATGCCCAATAAATGAATAAGCATTCAATTAGTTGCCCCCAATAATACAATAAACAAATAAATGTAGTTAGAATGTTAATGAGGCAGAAATGCAGACAGAAACAACAGGCAGAAATAAATAACATTGAAGAAATAAATAAGGTAGAAAAAAATACAAAGGAATTATAAAACAGATAAAAATATCATAACATACACATAAATAAACACTTAAAAAATAAGTAATTAATAAATAAAATTAAGATTATAATGGACAATAAATAAATACGCTAAATATTACAAGCAAAGCTAATTAAAAGACATATATACATTTATGTCTCACTGTATAAATTAATTTATACCTACATTTATTTGTTTATTGTATTTTGGGGGGCAATTAATTGTATGCTTATTTATTTGTTGAGCATTTATTTATTTCTGTATTTCTTTTTAAATATGGTGGAGCTGGTCCTCCATAGTGACTACAGTCATGTTTAAAATACAACCTGAAAGCCAATGACTATGATTTCCAAGTACAAATGAAGCTCCAGCGGAAGTTCAATTGAAGAAACTCTGACTTACCTCCATCAATCAGAAGCTGATCTGTCTCTGAAGCGAGCCAATCAGCTTCGAACTACTCCACCATGAAGCCCAATCAGCGTCCTGCTTCCACTTTATAAACTCCCTCAAATCTCACCCCAGCCGCTATCCTGCAATCACAATGTCGGATTTCGATTCAGACGACAATTCACCCACCTCCATCCCCTTCCCCGCCATCCCAGCTGAATCGTCCTCTATGACACGACTTCACCTCAACCTCACCAGAGAGTATTAATCCCAGTTGTCACCATCCCCTGTCTCATCGCATTGGTCCGGCAGAAGTCGCTTCATGCTTGCTCATCATGGACAGTTCCCGAGTCTCTGAGTGAAGCCTGGCGTCAGCTCCCTCAGTCTTCTAGTCCCACAATTCTGCTCAGCAGATCACCTTGTCAACCAGCTCCGATTAAACCACCACCAGTTTCAGGCCAGGGGGAACATCCCTATTCTCACTACTCTACTCATGCATGTTAAAGCATAATTCAGCACGAATGTTCCTGCCGAGGTCTGAGCGCCAAAGACTATACTTTCTTATCAATAAATTCTTCTAATTATCTTTTCTCTCTGTGTGAGTTTTTCAGATTGAAATACAGACATACACTATATTGCCAAAAGTATTTGCTCACCTGCCTTGACTCACATATGAGCTTAAGTGACATCCCGTTCCTAATCCATAGGGTTCAATATGACGTCGGTCCACCCTTTGCAGCTAGAACAGCTTCAACTCTTCTGGGAAGGCTGTCCACAAGGTTTAGGAGTGTGTTTATGGGAATTTTTGACCATTCTTCCAGAAGCGCATTTGTGAGGTCGCACACTGATGTTGGACGAGAAGGCCTGGCTCTCAGTCTCCGCTCTAATTCATCCCAAAGGTGTTCTATCGGGTTGAGGTCAGGACTCTGTGCAGGCCAGTCAAGTTCATCCACACCAGACTCTGTCATCCATGTCTTTATGGACCTTGCTTTGTGCACTGGTGCACAGTCATGTTGGAAGAGGAAGGGGCCAGCTCCAAACTGTTCCCACAAAGTTGGGAGCATGGAATTGTCCAAAATGTCTTGGTATGCTGAAGCATTCAGAGTTCCTTTCACTGGAACTAAGGGGCCAAGCCCAGCTCCTGAAAAACAACCCCACACCATAATCCCCCCTCCACCAAACTTTACACTTGGCACAATGCAGTCAGACAAGTACCGTTCTCCTGGCAACCGCCAAACCCAGACCCGTCCATCAGATTGCCAGATGGAGAAGCGCGATTCGTCACTCCAGAGAACGCGTCTCCACTACTCTAGAGTCCAGTGGCGGCGTGCTTTACACCACCGCATCCGACGCTTTGCATTGCACTTGGTGATGTATGGCTTGGATGCAGCTGCTCGACCATGGAAACCCATTCCATGAAGCTCTCTGCGCACTGTTCTTGAGCTAATCTGAAGGCCACATGAAGTTTGGAGGTCTGTAGTGATTGACTCTGCAGAAAGTTGGCGACCTCTTCGCACTATGCGCGTCAGCATCCGCTGACCCCGCTCCGTCAGTTTACGTGGCCTACCACTTCGTGGCTGAGTTGCTGTCGTTCCCAAACACTTCCATTTTCTTATAATACAGCTGACAGTTGACTGTGGAATATTTAGGAGCGAGGAAATTTAACGACTGGATTTGTTGCACAGGTGGCATCCTATCACAGTTCCACGCTGGAATTCACTGAGCTCCTGAGAGCGACCCATTCTTTCACAAATGTTTGTAAAAACAGTCTGCATGCCTAGGTGCTTGAATTTATACACCTGTGGCCATGGAAGTGATTGGAACACCTGATTCCAATAATTTGGATGGGTGAGCAAATACTTTTGGCAATATAGTGTATGTTCAGCTTACAGTGAAAACAGATATGCATTTATTCAAGTAGTGGAGTTGATAGTGAAAAACACCTTAAAGCTGCTGATTTTCTAAAACAAACACCTTTTTCCCTCCATTATTATTATCTTTTCTAAAGATCTGTACAAAGTCTTCATACTGTTTCATTATTTACTGGATCAATACAGTCTCTCAATGACAACATATAAGTACAGCCTTTAAATAATTATTCAATGAACTTTTTAAAATAAAATCACCATTATCACACGTTAGTATCCTCTATAACTGAAGTAGTTTTTACGTCTTCTTGTTTTCCTACGTTCATATGAAGGACCGCTGGCTATGATGGCGATTTTTTGTTGTATTTGGCAAAGTCCCTACTCCCGTTCTAATGACTTCAGTCTTGACATCAGACTGTCCTCCTGTAGATTCGACCGATGTAGTAAAATGCTAACCAACACGCTTCACACACGGCTATGCCGAGAGAGGGCCGCTGCACACGGGCTGCCGTTAGCTTCGGAGCTCCGCTGGTGCCGCGATCCTCTCAAGTTTGGAACATTTTCTTTTAAATTACGCATTAAATCTGTGAATGGGCCATATGGAGATGCTTAAAAGTATAATGTTCTCGCCTCAAATAATCTTAAAACGTACTTTTTTATTGAACAACAGCAACAGAAAAGAGAACATTTAACTTAGCACTCAGAGCTCTGTGAGTTAAGAAGATGGGCCGCCAACCAATGAGCAGAAGTTGACTCTCTAGGACACGCCCCCTCCTCATTTGCATAATGAGGCAGAAATGCATAGAAAAATGTAAAAAGGGCAGGCAGTAATAAATAGCGGCGAAGAAATAACTAAGGTAAAAAAATACAAAGGAAAAATAAAAAAGACAAAAATATTATAACATGCACATAAATAAATACTTAAAAATGTAAGTAATTAGAAAATAAAGTTGAAGATTATAAAGGACAAAAAAAAATAAGGTAAATATTACAAAGGCAAATAAATAAAGAAGCTAATTTAAAGAGTTATATACATTTATGTTTCACTGTGTAATTTAATTTCTACTTACATTTATTTGTTTATTGTATTTTTGTTGGCAATTAATTGTATGCTTATTTATTTATTGAGCATTTATTTATTTCTGTATTTATTTTTAAATATGGCAGAGTTGGTCCTCCATATATGACATGGTACGATGCAGAAATCCTCTTTGCGATCCTTAGATATTAAGAAGACATTATTTCAGTATAAATAAAGACAAATTAGCATGAAAGTGTGGATCAGAGCAGATCCGCATACAGTGTAAATCTAACAGTGTCAGTGTCAACAATCTGAGGGAGGAGCTTAACTTATAACGATGCTCTGGATGGGCAGGTAGGTTAAATAAATTCTGGAAGTCAGGTGGTTAAAACCAAAAAATGGGTCATCATTGTGTCTTTTAATTTGTCTATAATCTAAAATATGGCCACATTAATGAGAAAAATGTTCTAAACCAAACATTTTTTTACTTTTATCTTCTGATCTCAGTCCTATAGCAAATCTGCAGTTGGCTGAGAAATAAGAACCCATCCAGACCAAGCTGGGTTTGAGAATATAACAATCCTTTTGGTCCATAAGTCATCCAATCACAATTAAGCAACAGTGTTTAAATAAAAAATGTTTAATTTATACGTCTTATTGCGAAATCAACTTCAACTGAAATTTATATTTGTGTTCATACCCTTTTTCTACTCTTTTATACCCATATTAGCCTAAAAATTAATATCTAACAGAGAGTGTGTTCTTTCATTTGAGTTTATTGATGTACAAACTTTGCTCTCAAGCTGTTTAGAAACACTTTTTGTTTTTTGTTTTTTTCTGACTTGAAAGAAAACAGTTCAAAAACATTGATAGTTGCACAGCTTTGCAGTAGCTTTGGGGGACTTTTAAAATGTTTGAAGCATGCAGAAAATAGAGCCAAAAAAACAACAGTTGAAATATTAAAAGCAAGCTCTTAATCTTAGATCCAGAAAATGATTGGTTTTAAACATAAAAAAAGAGAAATGTGAAGCACTTGTATTTTAGTCACAGCAATAAAATAGGTTTACAGGAGCTTATTTGTGCTACTCTTGAAAATAAAGCCAAACAAATTAAATTAAGCTGTTTCCATCACCTTTTTTTTTAACCTAAAGTTATCTAAAGGGAGTTAAAGAAAGGGCTCTCTCATTTGAGGAGAAAATAAACAAGCTTTTGTTTTCATTATCAAAATATTTCTCCTTTAACTCTCTTTTCACAGTTTAATTATTGTTATTCAACCTTTGAATAAGAATTAAATACTTAACTGAGGTTCTGACTTCGATGCTCTGTTATTATCTGAGCATAATTAGATTTATTAAGACATTTTTTATTTGTTAGAAAGAAATATTGTCTAACACTTTTCTCATATAGTGAAATTGTGAGAAACAGTGTTACTTTTCTCAGTTATTACATGCAGAAAGTTATGATCTGGTAATGCATCATCAAACATCATGTTCTTTGAATGTCTTTTTTTGGCTTATAAGCATCAGGTAAAGGTTAAAGATGCTTAGTTTGCTACATTCATGGAAATAACATTAGTTTTAGGTTATTTTCTGTTAGATTCAACACTTTTGCCTTAATCAAATACGCTGCAACCCTTTTAATAATGTTTAAAGTAAAAAGAAAACTGGACTCATTATCAGCCAGTTTTAGGAGCATTGTCACATTATAAGACATTTCTTTGTTTACGTACCAGTAGCTCGTTCTGGTTGCAGCTTCCTGCTGGCATATTACAATTTATTTTTGTGCTTTATGCTTTATTTCTCAGTTTGTTAGTAAATAAAGCCCTTTATGTGTATTTTCTATAACAACAGTTCTTGACAGGAGGTAAAAAAAAAATGCAAAAGAAGCACCTTGTGAAAACAATAAATTAAAGTCCAACATTCAGAGCTAAAAACACCATGAAATGTTTCAATTCATGGGGATAAGACATAAATTGCACTCAGAAAACAGTAGGAAAAGTAGGGAAATAGCATTTTGATGTGTTTAATTTCTAATAAAAAAGGTTTTTTAGTTTATTAAACTAAAATATGATTACCTTGATGCTGTGTTTATGTTTACATTTGGAAGGAATGGGAAAAAGAATTGGAATTTTATTTTTTCTTAATGTTCAGATTAAAGGTTCTGAGGAGGATCATCTAGAACTTTGCTGTTACTATCGGTTGGTCTTCCACTGCGCCAACCTGTTGCTTTACCAAGAGGCCTTGCAGAACGGTCAGGCTCTATTAGGTGCAGGCTCTAGGAGCTGCATTTCCTCCAGTTTACTACTTCCCCTTATGGGATTTATGTGGTGTTTTGCAAAAAACAAAAGAAGCAGTATTTAATATCAAGGGGACCGTTTTACCCATCAACCCTCCTTTGGCAAAGCAGATGTATTCATGATAGTACGGTGCCCATATTTAAGTTGTGCTGCCATAACGCAGAACAGGATATTGTCATGTTCGGCTTAAGGTTCCTAACCCACATGCAGAACACACGGAAACAGGAGAAAGGTCAAAGGTTTATTAGGTGATGTTTCTGCACTGAGAATAAACAGATCCAGGCGGTTTAATCTGAGCCAGGACTGGTCACGAGCGGGTTCACTGCAGAGGGGGACAGAGAAGTTAGCAGATGTCCAGATAATCAGCAGGATGTGAGTGAGCGGGACTGTACCTGTTCTGGAGTTAGAGCTTAATGGCTGAGGGGGGGCGACGTTGAGGGTCCAAAGGCTGTGGGCGGGCTGAGGGCTTGGCGGAGGCAGAGCTTGGTTTGAGTGTTTGCAGATAACTGGTTTGAGTTTCCCTTCCAGATTCTTCAGAGAGCGGGCAGGCAGGTCTTTCACAGGAATGATTCTCCAGGGTTCCTCAGAGATCAGACAGGCAGATTTCCAACAGAGAAACTCTTCAGGGTTTTCAGGTTTTCAGGCAGGTTCAACCTGGGAAGCAGAAAGGAGAAAACGGATCAGGTTCAGGTTTCAAGGGATTCAGAGATTCAGACAGGCAGGTTGGCTCAGGCTTGCTAACCGTTACTGGCAAACACTCTGGCACAGGAGAGACGTCCTCTGCCTCCTTAAGTACAGATCCCCTGATGAGCAGATGAGCGACAGGTGGTAGCAATCAGCTCCGGCTCCAGGAGATCTAGTACGCCCTCTGGTGGAGAAAGTGGACAGACCTCCAGATCCCAACAGATATGCACTAAACAAAAAAGGACTGATAGCTCTTGTCAGGTCTAAGCACCTAAAACATCATACATACATACAGGGAAAGAAAGAAGGCACAGAGACAATTAATTTAGTTACTCACGAGGAGAGTAGGAAGAGACTGCCGAGTTTACAATCTCCACCTCACTCTGCAGTCTTCAACTTTCTCCTTGCTATTTATTGAAGAAAAGGGGATGTCCCTAATTACACCAGCTTAGGTTTAACTAAGGGGAAGGGAAACAAAAGGATCTTACTTCAAACCTCAGCACATAAGTTAAAACAAATCATGTGGTTGTTTTACAATTGAATTGTTCCAAGAACACATGTTTAGAAGAAACATGTGATAGAGGCTGTTAAGGCCTCTTTCACAACCCGTCCGTTGCATGACCTTTATCTGGAACAATCTTAAGGAAGATTTAATAAAAGATGAATCACACATTATACATCATAATAGTTCATTAGAACACAACCCATGAAACACAAACAAAGTAAGAGTAGAAATAAAATATTTCTAACAGCTCTGTTGTCTGCCAGCAGGTGGCGCCACATCTATTTATGTCAGCTCTCTGCACCCGGTGCTGGAATTCTATTTAGGCTCAAAATGCAAATAGCTAAACGTTATCAGGATGGATGCTTGGCAAACATAACCTAATTTGATCAGATTTAAATATATAAAGTCGTTATTCACCTTTAAAGCCTGTTTAACATATCTTTCGTAATAATGGAGCAACAAACAAATAAATAACAAGGAGTTTATGAACCTCCACATTTTGATGTATGATTTTAACTTTGTCAGGCGCGTAACATTCCAGCCTCCGTTTTCCAGGCATGTCTGGGAAAAAGACGGCTCGGCGATCAATGTTCATTCAATCCCCCGCATGCGCCTGGACGCCGACGGCACCCTGCACATTTCCCAGACCTGGTCGGGTGACATCGGCACGTACACATGCAGAGTCAACTCGGTCGGAGGCAACGACTCTCGCAGCGCTCACCTCCGTGTCAGGTAAACCCCTCCATCTTCTCCTCTTCCCTTATCTTTTCTCCTTCACACACTTGTCTCCAAATTTCTTTGATGTAAGGTAGCAGAAAGGAACATATCCTCTGCGCCCCGCTGTCCTGCCTGTTCTTATCCACACCTCTGACACATTTCCACTTAAATGACGCCTTCTCTTCCTCACCTCCCTTGTCCTCATTCTCACCTGACACTCTCCCAGCCCCTGGTGACCCCCCTCTCCCACCTCTTCCTTTTCCTCCCCTTCTTAGACAAACACCTCTGCACTTTATTATTCTTTAAAGTTTTATCGTTCCTCATCATTTCACCGCTGGCCGACTGCAGTAAGGTTAAATTTAATATGAATGTGACTGTTTCTATCTTCATCCCTCCACTGTCTCCCCTGCTGTCTTTAGTCAGAGGTACCCTCCATTCGTCGCTTTCAGGTTTACATATCAATCTGTCTCCGCTTATCTGAATTTATGCCTAAATGAGTTAATGATCCTCAGCTTTAGTCTCATTTATTCACAGCTTTGTCTTTGCATTTCCCTGCTATCCTTATCCTATTATCTTTCATTCCATTTCCCTACTAGTTCTCTGATAATATCCACCTCGCTTTGTTTGCCTGCATGTCCATCTTGACAAGGAATCGTCTTCGCCGTGCTGTCATGTCCAATTTCATCACCTTTTTGAACAGATGTCTCTGTTGCGAAAGGTTTGACTCTCTGTTCAGGGTCTACAGGAGATTTCTGCTGCCTAGCAAACTGCTCTGGTAGACAGATTTCTTTTATTTATCAAAGTTGTCCTCTGATCTCTCCCTCCGTGCAGGCAGCTTCCCCATGCCCCGGAGAACCCGACGGCCATGCTGAGCAAGTCTGAAAAAAGAGCCATCGACCTGGCCTGGGCCAAGCCTTTCGATGGCAACAGTCCTCTCATACGTTATATCCTGGAGGTTTCTGAAAACAGTAGGTTTCCTCAGATTCACTTCTGCACTCTTCTTAAAGTTTACTTCTTCTTGTGCCAGTTTACCTCTAAATTATTTATTCAGATTTGGGTTTGGGGAAGAGGAAACTTGACTCATGGGATCGCTGATGCAGACTTAAAAAGGTGGAAAATGCTTCGTGTTTTGGTTTGGGGTTTTCTGGCGTACTTCAATCTGTGGTGGTTTTCCCTCCAAGCCTAACAGCAAAGTCAATGCAGCAGAATTTAAGAGCTGATCTGAATAAATTTAGGAGCATAATCAATTAAAGTTATCGTGATTATGTTGGATGTTTCCAACACTGAAATACTGGTCCTTCTATTAATATTAAAAAACTTGATAAATTTGTGTCAAAAGCATTAAAAATGTATCTGTTAATGCAGCAGCAGACAGAAAAGGGGAATCTCAGATTAAGGAGAATTTTTAAATCACAAAGCGTGACATGAAAAAAAGCGTTAAAAATCCAACATACAGAATTAATACTTTTCTAACGATACTGAAATTAAAATTGCCTTGTAAATTGTAATTTAATTCTTACTATTTCTGTAGAGTCTAAAAATCTCTTAGAATGGAGGCCAGTTTGAAAGTCATCAAAATGCGAAACACAGTGTTACCAGCCACTGAGATGAGACAGATATAATTATAATCATTTATTTTACTGATCTCACATTGGAGAAATTTACCTCTGCATTTAACCCATCCCTTTGGGGAGCTGTGAGCTGCCATTGTGCGGCACCCGGGGAGCAGTGTGGGGTTAAGGTTCTTGCTCACTACACCGGAGAACGGAGAACAAGCAGGAGTCCAAAGCCAGGTCAGGCAAACAGATCAGAACAGGAAAGTTCAGAGCTCCAGAAGTCCGAAGACAGTTAAGGCAAACCTAACAGTCAGGCTCAGTGGTTGAGAGGCAGAACAGGTCAGGATCAGGTAATCAGAAACACTCAGGTACGCTAAAACACTCTTACCACTGGCACAAGAGAACAATCAGTGTGGGGGTTAAGGGTCTTGCTCAGGGAGCCAGAGTGGCAGTCTTTGGGAGTGGGACTAAAACTCAGAACTCCCACTAGATGTGTGCTGATGTCTAAAACTCAAAGATAAGCTTGGAAAAAATGTCTCAGCTAAGAGGTTGATAAAAAGTACTTTAAGTTCCCTGTTGATAAAGTAAAGCAGGAAGTGACATGTTGGGGTCTCCAGGATGCCAGCACAGCATCTAAATGCCACTCAGTTGAAAGAGGCAGGAATGGAAGCCATTTACTGTTCCACCAAACCAGCAGGAACATTAGGATCGGCTAAAAGCTGCTGGTTGGTTATTATTTTTACAAACATTACAAACATATTATAAAGAAAATGTCTTTACTGTTAAAAGGATGATTCAATATTATTGTTAGTTTAGTTTATTATAGCGGTAAAAGATGTAGCCCATCTGTTTAAGGTGAAAGCAAACTGAAAACCTATTATTAAAGTTACCTATTAAAGTTTCTGTTTTTAAAACAGACAGCTTTTCAATGAAGAACCCCGAACAACTTCAAGTCAACAGTCCAATTTACCTCCATTAAAGACTAATTTAGAACTCAGGGTTTGTCTCAATTATGCCTAATAAAAGCACCTCAAACCCAATGCTGATCTATAGTGGCAGATCTGTAATGCTGAGGTACGGTGGCAGATCTATATTGCTGAGGAGCAGTGGTAGATCTGTAATTCTAAAGTAGGGTGGCAGATTGTAATTCTAAATTATGGTGGCAGATCTGTAATGCTGAGGTACGGTGGCAGATCTGTAATGCTGAGGTACGGTGGCAGACCTGTAATGCTGAGGTACGGTGGCCGATCTGTAATGCTGAGGTACGGTGGCAGACCTGTAATGCTGAGGTACGGTGGCATATCTGTAATGCTGAGGTACGGTGGCATATCTATAT